>NC_057797.1:288627775-288634880 GCF_018294505.1 Triticum aestivum | reverse complement strand
GGGCCAGTGCTCCTCTGAGTGTTGGTCCAACTCGTCAGCCGCCGGTGGCCACCAGGGGCAACTCTGGGCTGGCCTACCGGAAGTTTGGACAATCTGAGTGTGCCCTGAGAAAGAGATATGTGCAGCTCCTATCGGGATTTGTCGGCACATTCGGGCGGTGTTGTTGGTCTTGTTTTAACCTGTCGAAGTGTCTTGAAGAACCGAGATACCGAGTCTGATCGGAACGTCTTGGGAGGAGGTATATTCCTTTGTTGGCCGTGAGAGCTTGTCATGGGCTAAGTTGGGACTCCCCTGCAGGGATTTGAACTTTCAAAAGCCGTGCCCGCGGTTATGGGCAGATGGGAATTTTTAATGTCCGGTTGTAGATAACTTGAACCTTAACTTAATTAAAATGAATCAACTGAGTGTGTTACCGTGATGGCCTCTTCTCGGCGGAGTCCGGGAAGTGGACACGGTGTTGGAGTAATGTTTGCTCAGGTTGCTCTCTAGTTTCTCGCTCGCGCTTTGCCTCCTCTTCTCGCTCTCTTTTGCGAATAAGTTAGCCACCATATTTTGCTAGTCGCTTGCTGCAACTCCACTTATATTTACCCTGCCTTACCTATAAGCTTAAATAGTCTTGATCGCGAGTGTGCGAGATTGCTGAGTCCCTGTGGCTCACAAATTACTATTACACCAGATGCAGGGCCTGATGATTCCGCTCCAGGAGACGCGCTTGAGCTCAAGTGGGAGTTCGACGAAGACTCTCAATGTTACTATGTTTCCTTTCCTGATGATCAGTAGTGGTGCCCAGTTGGGGGTGATCGGGACCGTGTCGCATATTGGGTTATCTTTTATTTTGGCGCCGTAGTCGGGCCATGAGTGTTTGGATGATGTAATGTTATTTATGTACTTGATTGACGTGGCGAGTGTAAGACAACTATGTTATCTCCCCTTTTATTATCATATTACATGGGATGTTGTGAAGATAGCCTAACTTGCGACATATGCCTTCAATGCGATTATGCCTCTAAGTCATGCCTCGACATGTGGGAGATATAGTCGCAGCCGAGTTGTGTCTAGAAAAATGTTTTGAGTCATTTAAGAATTATATATCAGAGAGTTTAGGAATTATTTTTACTTCCCAGTCTCCTCATCGCTCTGGTAAGGCATCCTGACGTAGAGTTTTGACTCTTCTCTTCTCAAATTTCACTAAAAAAAATTTAGGATCACGCGGGTATCTTGGAATCATTCCGATGGTTTTATGATGAGAACACTGTCTTGGTGCCTCCTGTCAGGGGTTTAGTGGAAGTGTCCCGGGGAGTTGAGCTCGGAGGTGTTGTCGTCATAATTTTATTGTTGCAATTTTGGAATACCTGAGTTTAGTATGCCGACATCGAAAATCTCTTTTATGCAGTTCGTTGGTGAGATAACCTCGACGCCACCCAGTACTGGGGCGGGAGTTCGGGAATATCGCCATAACTTGTATAACGGATGCTTTTCGAAGGTTGAGGTAGATGGTTTCCGAAGGTTTCTTGGTTATGTGTTGAAGGATGGATACAGCTGGATGTAGGATTTGCTAGTTTGGGTGAGATATTATGCTTCCCCTGTATCCCCAACACCTGATTGCATAACTGGAAAGGTTCGGGAGTTTCATAGGTGGGAATTCTTGTAGCTCTAGTTCTACTTCCATGGATATTGGTTTGAGATTTGGATTTCTTACCGATTATTCGTTCTTGATCCGTACCTTGTTGATTTATTTCTCTACCTTAATTCTAAGTGGCTTCTCAATTTATGGATATGTGACCATTTCAAGAGGAATGCATTCGTTCATTGAGTTCGGATGTGAAGACTATATGTTGCAATTTTCATTCCGTTGGATTCAGCTTCAATATTTGTCTATCATTGTGCTAATGGATGTCAACCTCTTCAGGATGGCTCCTCCAACGCGCACGACTCTGAATCCTGATCCGCCACCACCTCCCCCACCTCCGGAGGCATGGCAAGCTGTGATGGCCGCAACCAATGCAAACACACAGTTGATCATGCAAATTCTCCAAGAGCGCAATCAAGGCAACCAAGGGAACCAAGGCAACAATCAGAATCACTTTGCTTCACTCAACCAGTTCCTTGCTAATGGGTCAAAGACTTTCAGCAATTGTGTTGAGGCAATCGATGCTGACGATTGGCTTGTGGATCTGTGCAAGCATTTCGAGTGCAGTAACGTCAGGCCTGAGGACTTCGTCAAATTCGCTTCCTTCCAACTCAAAGATCAAGCTGCAGAATGGTTCCAGCAATACAAGGATTCCAGAGGTGGACGTGTTATCACCTGGGATGAATTCCATCAGATTTCCGAGCTCATCATATTCCCCAGAGCGTGGTTGAAAGCAAGCGTGAGGAATTCCGCAATCTGAAGCAAGGCTCTTTGTCTGTCTATGACTACAACAAGTTGTTTCAGAAGCTCGCCCGCTTTGCCAAGCAGGACGTACCTGATGAGAAGAGCATGATATATCAGTTCAGGGGTAGTCTCAGCGAAGAAATTCAGCTAGCTCTTGTTCTCTTTGAGCCCTTGAGATACGATGGGTCCTACAACATGGCACTGAAGCAAGAGGCTGCTTAATTGAGGTGTGATGCTTCCAAGAAGCGAGTAAGAGATGTTACTCCTTCTTCCTCTATTCAAGTGGCCAAGCAGCAGAAGTATTGGCTTCCTCCTCCTCCGTTCCGTCAGCCGTATCAGGAGAAGAGTAAAGGTGGCAGTGGTTCTTCCCACCCACCCAACCCTGGCTTTCAGAACAAGACTTCGTCTCAAGCTCCAAGATCGAGTGCTCCGTATCACCGTCCGCTTTCAGAGGTCACGTGCAACAAGTGCCAACAGAAGGGTCACTATGCCAACAAGTGTTTCAACCAGAGGCGCCTTCCTCCTCCTCCTCTTGTCAGGTCGGCAAGTATAGCTGTGGTCAAGCATAACCCCAAGCATGCCAAGGTCAATTTGATGAATGCAGCTCAGGCAGAGGACTCGTCAGATGTGATCATGGGTAACCTTCCTGTTAACGATGTTCCCGCAAAAGTTCTTTTTGATACTGGTGCATCTCATTGTTTCATCTCGAAGCCTTTTGCATCTAGGCATGAGTTGACTTCCCAAGTTATGCATAAACTGTTAGCAGTTGTCTCTCTAGGTAAATGTTTGCTCGCTAACCACGAGATTCCGGATATTTCTGTCATGATGGGTGATTTCAAGTTTCTGGCTTCTCCAATGGTTCTTGGTAACTCGGATATTGATCTTATTCTCGGAATCGATTGGCTTTCTAAGCACAAGGCTCAGCTTGATTGTGCAGCCAGGCAGATTCAATTGACTCATTCGTCTGAGGATGTAATTGTCTTTGCCGCTCGGGATAATACTATCTGTCTGTTTTCTCTCAATGAGAAGGGTGAATTGGATGCCATATCTCAAATTCCAGTCGTTTGCGAATATCAAGACGTCTTTCTAGAAGAGCTTCCAGGAATGCCTCCGCACCGGCCAATTGAATTCGTTATTGATCTTGAGCCCGGCACGGAACCTGTGTGCAAGCGTCCTTACAAGCTCGGACCTGAAGAGTTGTAGGAGCTGAAGAAGCAACTCGATATTCAAGAGAAAATGGGTCTCATCCATCCTAGTTCTTCCCCGTGGGGTTGTGGTGTTCTTTTTGTGAAGAAGAAGGATGGAATGGACCGACTTTGTGTTGATTACCGTCCATTGAACAAGAAGACCATCAAGAACAAATACCCACTTCCCAACATCAATGAGCTGTTCGAACAACTAAAAGGTGCCCAAGTATTCTCCAAGCTTGATCTCCGTATGGGTTATCATCAGATTCGAATCTGTGAGCAAGATATTCCCAAGACGGCTTTCAGGACAAGCTATGGTTCATATGAATACACTGTCATGTCTTTTGGCCTCGTCAACGCTCCTCCGACGTTCTCTCGCATGATGAACTTCATCTTCAACGCCTACACCAATGACTTTGTTTTGGTCTATCTCGACGACATTCTGGTTTTCTCGAAGAACAAGGAAGATCATGCTAAGCACTTGCGTTTGGTACTCGATAAGCTCAGAGAACATCAGTTCTACGCCAAGGTCTCCAAGTGTGAATTTTGGCTCGATGAGGTTCTTTATCTTGGTCATATCATCTCTGCCAAGGGCATTGCCGTGAATCCTGAGAAGGTGTCTGCAATTGTGAATTGGGAACCTCCTCAGATCGTGAAGCAACTTCGTAGCTTCCTCGGTCTCGCAAGCTATTGTCGAAGATTCATTGAAAACTTTCCTAAGAACGCGAAGCCTCTCTCTAATCTTCTCCAGAAGCACGTCAAGTACGTTTGGTCTCCGGAGTGTGACATTGCTTTCAACACTTTGAAAGGGAAATTGATCACTGCTCCAGTTTTGACTCCGCCTGATGAATCCAAGCCGTACGAGGTCTTTTGTGATGCCTCTCTCCAAGGTCTTGGCGCAGTATTGATGCAAGAGAAGAAAGTTGTTGCTTATACCTCTCGCCAATTGAAGCCTAATGAGAAGAACTACCCCACTCATGATCTCGAGTTGGCGGCAGTTGTGCATGCTCGTTTGACTTGGAGACATCTCTTATTGGGAAGAAAAGTGGACATTTTCACTGATCACAAGAGTCTCAAGTACATCTTCACTCAGCCTAATCTCAACCTCAGGCAAACTCAATGGGTCGAAATGATTCAAGAGTATAATTCGAGTATCGAGTATACTCCAGGCAAGGCCAATGTGATTGCTGACGCATTGAGCAGGAAAGCTTACTGCAATAGTCTGATTCTCAAGCCTTATCAACCCGAGCTTTGTGAAGCTTTCCGCAAACTTAATCTGCAAGTTGTTCCTCAAGGTTTCCTCGCCAACCTTCTAGTCTCTCATACCTTGGAAGACCAGATTCGCCAAGCCTAGCTTCTTGATGCTATGGTGAAAAAGGTGAAGATTGGGATTGCCAAGAGTCAACCCAAGTACAAGTGCTACCGCCTTGATGACAAGGACACTCTCTTCTTCGAGGATCGTATTGTTGTACCCAAAGGTGACCTCCGTAAAGTGATCATGAACGAGGCTCACAATTCTCTCTTCTCCATCCACCCTGGGAGCACAAAGATGTATCAGGACCTCAAGAAGGCTTATTGGTGGACTCGAATGAAGCGCGAGATTGCTCAATTCGTGAATGAATGTGATGTCTACAGAAGAGTGAAGGCAGAACACCAAAGGCCAGTAGGTCTCCTCCAACCTCTTGCCATTCCAGAATGGAAGTTCGACCAGATTGAAATGGACTTCATGACTGGGTTTCCAAAGTCCAAGCGTGGCAATGATGCTATATTCGTTGTCATCGACAAACTCACTAAAGTGGCTCACTTTCTGCCTATCAAAGAGTTGATCACTGCAGCTCAATTGGCGGAACTCTATATCTCTCGTATTGTCTCTCTGCACGGTATTCCACAAGTGATCTCTTCAGACCGTGGCAGCATCTTTACCTCAAAGTTTTGGGATTCTTTCCAGAAGGCCATGGGCACCAACATCCGCTTCAGCACAGCTTTCCATCCTCAAACTAGCGGTCAAGTCGAGCGTGTCAACCAGATTCTTGAAGATATGCTTAGGGCTTGTGTGATCTCCTTCGGCATGAAGTGGGAGGATTGCCTTCCGTATGCTGAATTCTCCTACAACAACAGTTTTCAAGCAAGTTCGGGCAAGGCCCCATTCGAAATTCTGTATGGCAGGAAGTGTTGTACCCCTCTCAACTGGTCTAAAACCGGCGAACGTCAGCTTTTGGGTAATGACTTAATCACAGAGGCAGAGGAAATGTGCAAAGTCATTCGTGATAACCTCAAAGCAGCCCAATCCCACCAGAAGAGCTACTATGATAGTAAGCATCGTGATTTGGCTTTCGAGATCGGAGATCATGCTTACCTCCGCGTCTCTCCTATGAAAGGTACTCGTTGCTTCGGTATCAAAGGGAAGCTTGCCCCTAGATACGTGGGACCTTTCAAGATTGTCAGCAAGAGAGGCAACCTCGCCTATCAAGTCGAGCTTCCTTCAAACTTTGCAAATGTTCATGACGTGTTCCATGTCTCTCAGCTCCGAAAGTGCTTCAAGACTCCTGACCGCACCGTCAACTTCGAGGACATTGAGCTCCAAGAAGATCTCTCTTATCGTGAGCACCTAGTTGCTATTCTTGAAGAGACTGAACGCAAGACTCGCAATAAGTCAATCAAATTTCTCAAAGTCAAGTGGTAACACCATTCCGACCGTGAAGCTACCTGGGAACGCCAGGATCACCTCCGTTCTGAGTACCCAGCGTTCTTTCTGTCCTAGATCTCGGGACGAGATCCTTTCGTAGTGGTGGAGTGTTGTAACACCCCGGATGTAACTTTCCTAATTTGTACTCCAACTCTTGCCGTTTCCGGCGTTAAGTTATTTATTTTCTCGCGTTCGGGTCTTTGTCTCTCTGTGTTGTTATCCTTGTCATGCATCTCATATCATGTCATCATGTGCATTGCATTTGCATACGTGTTCATCTCATGCATTCGAGCATTTTCCCCGTTGTCCGTTTTGCATTATGGCGCTTCGTTCTCCTCCGGTGGTCATTTCTAGCTTTCTTTCATGTGTGGGGATTGAACATTTCCGGATTGGACCGAGACTTGCCAAGCGGCCTTGGTTTACTACCGGTAGACCGCCTGTCAAGTTTCGTATCATTTAGACTTCGTTTGATACTCCAACGGTTAACCGAGGGACCGAAAAGGCCTCGTGTGTGTTGCAGCCCAACACCCCTCCAATTTGGCCCAAAACCCACCTAAGCCTTCTCCATCATCTAGATCGTTCGATCACGATCGCGTGGCCGAAAACCGCACCTCATTTGGACTCTCCTAGCTCCCTCTATGGCTATAAATAGGCCTCTCCCCGAAAATCCGGATCTTCCCCCGTCCTAACCCTAAAATTCCGTCTCCGCCGCCGCCGGACGTGTCTGGACGGAGCCGGACACCGTCCGACCCAGCCTCCACCGCCATGTGTCGCCCAGGGATTCGCCGCCGCCACCGCGCCCACATCACCGCCGCCTCGCCCGCGTGGGCCCGCCGCAGCCCAGGCCGGCCCCCCCGG
>NC_057797.1:288625159-288627447 GCF_018294505.1 Triticum aestivum | reverse complement strand
CGGCGACGACCGCGCCTCCCTCTCCGGCGCCGACCACCGCCACCTCGCCGTCCCTCGCCGCCTCCTCCCTCTCTGGCCGGCGAGATCGAGCTTCTCCGGCTCAACTCCGGCGAGGGATCCGGTCCACCTCGGATTGCGTGCCACTGAAACCCTAGATCTGGAGGTTGTTTTTCTTCTAAGTCCTCGAAATTCCAGATCCATGTGCTCCGGTTCATAGCCTCGTAACTTTGCAACCGTAGCTCCGATTCATGCAAATAGCATATCGAAATGTTCATCTCAGAGAGTACATCATTTCATCTCATTGCATCATTTTTATTTTAGCTCGTCTTGATGCCCGAAATGCTGTTAGAAGAGGGCTACTTGAGATATTTGTCACATCTGTTGCTCCATTTAGCTATTTGTCATTTTTGCCATGATTATTGTGTGCATGCTATGCCCATGAGTCCTACATATGTTTTGTTAAGGGTTTTGTCATCTTTCCAGAGGTGCAACCCATGTATTTTTGTGATGTGTGTGGTGACTAGCACAAGCTTGCCAAGTGGTGCACTTGGTAATTCTGTTTTCAGGGACTTAGCATTTCCACTAAGTCCTTGATCTGTTTATCTCATATGGCCATATGTTCATGTTGTTTCCTAGTGATTCGTGCCTCTTTTGAGGATGATCAGTAAGGATGTTTTGTTAATCTTGTAGTGCTCTATCCATCCATGTCTTTGTTTGAAATTATGGAGCAACCTAGCTTGAGTCAATCGAGCTCTACTTTTGCTACTTTGTGAATCTGGGCAGATTGTCAACGTGTTTGCAATTTTGCCGATGATGTTGTAGTTGATCCGTGCATGCTATGCTTTTGTTCTTGCCATGTCTTGCTTGAATTTTGTGTATTCTTGATGGGTGTATGCTTAGCTTATCATGACTTGCAGCATAGTGAGTGCATCGATCTCGTAAACATGCCTACTTGATATCTGTTTTCAGCATGCTCCAGTTTTTAGTAAGTCTGAAAATTGATTATGATTTTGCCATGTTCACATGCTTGCAATTATATTTTCTGATCCCTTTTGGCTCAAGGTCACTAAGGGACTTTTGTTAATCTCTTTGAATAGCTCCATGCCGTGCTTTACTTTGCCATGTTCAGGTCCTGTAGCATGTAGTTTTGTTGCTCCGAAGAGTGCTACCTGATCTGAAATTCCAGACAAGTGATAATTTCACTAAGTCTGAGATCTGTTTGCCATATGCATTTTTGCCATGCTTGTTTGAACCTGTTAATGAATGAATTGGCCGTAGCTCAATGCTAGACTTTTGTTAAGCATCTTGAATGCATCCCTGCCATGTATTTTGTTGTCATGTTTGGGTGCTGTAGCATGTTCATCTCATTGCATTTAGATGGCTACTTGCTGTAAATCGCAGACCGGTGTCATATTTGAATCGCTTGCCATTTCCAAACCGTAACTCCGATTCCGGCGTTCTTTATATCGTTTTCAAGCGATTTCATCTCATCTTTCCAGTGGCACACTTGGATTTCCAAGTTGAGGCCAGGTTCTTGCATTTCCTGTCATATCTTGCATATGCATCCCGCATCGCATCCCGCATAGCATACCATCTTTGCATCATCTTGTTTGATCCTTGCACGTGGTTGATTGTGCCCTTGTTGTTTGTTTTTCTTGTTTGGGTAGAGCCGGGAGACGAGTTTGCTAACGAGGAGCCCGTTGAGTTTGCTTTCGAGGATCCAGTCAACTCTGACAACTGTGCAGGCAAGATGATCATACCCTCGAAATCACTACTATCTTTGCTATGCTAGTTTGCTCGCTCTTTTGCTATGCCAATGCTACGATGCCTACCACTTGCTTTCAAGCCTCCCAAATTTCCATGTCAAACCTCTAACCCACCATGTCCTAGCAAACCGTTGATTGGCTATGTTACCGCTTTGCTCAGCCCCTCTTAAAGCGTTGCTAGTTGCAGGTGAAGATTGGAGGCCGTTCCTTGTTGGAACCTTTATTTACTTGTTGGGATATCATTATATTGCTAAGTTATCTTAATGCATCTATATACTTGGTAAAGGGTGGAAGGCTCGGCCTCTCGCCTAGTGTTTTGTTCCACTCTTGCCGCCCTAGTTTCCGTCATATCGGTGTTATGTTCCCGGATTTTGCGTTCCTTACGCGGTTGGGTTATAATGGGAACCCCTTGATAGTTCGCCTTGATTAAAGCTTTTCCAGCAATGCCCAACCTTGGTTTTACCATTTTCCACCTAGCCTCTTTTTCCCTTGGGTTTCCGGAGCCCGAGGGTCATCTTATTT
>NC_057797.1:288584968-288624804 GCF_018294505.1 Triticum aestivum | reverse complement strand
AGCCGCCGGTGGCCACCAGGGGCAACTCTGGGCTGGCCTACCGGAAGTTTGGACAATCTGAGTGTGCCCTGAGAAAGAGATATGTGCAGATCATATCGGGATTTGTTGGCACATTCGGGCGGTGTTGCTGGTCTTGTTTTAACCTATCGAAGTGTCTTGAAGAACCGAGATACCGAGTCTGATCGGAACGTCTTGGGAGGAGGTCTATTCCTTCGTTGCCGTGAGAGCTTGTCATGGGCTAAGTTGGGACTCCCCTGCAGGGATTTGAACTTTCGAAAGCCGTGCCCGCGGTTATGGGCAGATGGGAATTTGTTAATGTCCGGTTGTAGATAACTTGAACCTTAACTTAATTAAAATGAATCAACTGACTGTGTTACCGTGATGGCCTCTTCTCGGCGGAGTCCGGGAAGTGGACAGGGTGTTGGAGTAATGTTTGTGCAGGTTGCTCTCTAGTTTCTCGCTCGCGCTTTGCCTCCTCTTCTCGCTCTCTTTTGCGAATAAGTTAGCCACCATATTTTGCTAGTCGCTTGCTGTAGCTCCACCTATATTTACCCTGCCTTACCTATAAGCTTAAATAGTCTTGATCGTGAGGGTGTGAGATTGCTGAGTCCCTGTGGCTCACAGATTACTATTACACCAGATGCAGGGCCTGATGATTCCGCTCCAGGAGATGCGCTTGAGCTCAAGTGGGAGTTCGACGAAGACTCTCAATGTTACTATGTTTCCTTTCCTGATGATCAGTAGTGGTGCCCAGTTGGGGGTGATCGGGACCGTGTCGCATGTTGGGTTATCTTTTATTTTGGCGCCGTAGTCGAGCCATGAGTGTTTGGATGATGTAATGTTATTTATGTACTTGATTGACGTGGCGAGTGTAAGCCAACTATGTTATCTCCCCTTTTATTATCATATTACATGGGATGTTGTGAAGATTGCCTAACTTGCGGCTCCTCTGAGTGTTGGTCCAACTCGTCAGCCGCCGGTGGCCACCAGGGGCAACTCTGGGCTGGCCTACCGGAAGTTTGGACAATCTGAGTGTGCCCTAAGAAAGAGATATGTGCAGCTCCTATCGGGATTTGTCGGCACATTCGGGCGGTGTTGCTGGTCTTGTTTTAACCTGTCGAAGTGTCTTGATAACCGAGATACCAAGTCTGATCGGAACGTCTTGGGAGGAGGTCTATTCCTTCGTTGACCATGAGAGCTTATCATGGGATAAGTTGGGACTCCCCTGCAGGGATTTGAACTTTCGAAAGCCGTGCCCGCGGTTATGGGCAGATGGGAATTTGTTAATGTCCGGTTGTAGATAACTTGAACCTTAACTTAATTAAAATGAATCAACTGAGTGTGTTACCGTGATGGCCTCTTCTCGGCGGAGTCCGGGAAGTGGACACGGTGTTGGAGTAATGTTTACGTAGGTTGCTCTCTAGTTTCTCGCTCGCGCTTTGCCTCCTCTTCTCGCTCTCTTTTGCGAATAAGTTAGCCACCATATTTTGCTAGTCGCTTGCTGCAGCTCCACTTATATTTACCCTGCCTTACCTATAAGATTAAATAGTCTTAATCGCGAGGGTGCGAGATTGCGGAGTCCCTGTGGCTCACAGATTACTATTATACCAGATGCAGGTCCTGATGATTCCGCTCAAGGAGACGCGCTTGAGCTCAAGTGGGAGTTCGACGAAGACTCTCAACATTACTATGTTTCCTTTCCTGATGATCAGTAGTGGTGCCCAGTTGGGGGTGATCGGGACCGTGTCGCATGTTGGGTTATCTTTTATTTTGGCGCCGTAGTCGGGCCATGAGTGTTTGGATGATGTAATGTTATTTATGTACTTGATTGACGTGGCGAGTGTAAGCCAACTATGTTATCTCCCCTTTTATTATCATATTACATGGGATGTTGTGAAGATTGCCTAACTTGCGACATATGCCTTCAATGCGATTATGCCTCTAAGTCATGCCTCGACACGTGGGAGATATAGTCGCATCGAGGGTGTTACAGTAGCCGAAACAAGTTAGGAAATGGAAACCGCAACTGAAAATCTCAAAACAAATGTGTCAAACTGTCGGAGGCATTAGCGGATTAGCGATAGTGGTTGCGGAAATTTGTGGAGGCTATGCGGAAGTGTGGAGTTGGCTATGCGGAAGTGTGTGTGATGGCTAAAATTTTCTGTAGAAAATTCAGTTTCGTCAGGTTTGGTCGGACGATCAGTAACCGTCGGATGTCCGGTGCCTCAGCGAGCTTGGGCTACGGGATGAACTCGAAGAACTCGTGGGAAAAGAGAAATTGGGGGTAAAATTGATCGAATTTCGTGGAAGGAAATGGTCGGAAGGATGGGGAAAATCTAGATCCACCTGAGACACATCAAATCTATGGATCAAATCCAACAAAACATCATCAAACCAACAAATCACAAAAAAATTGGTATGGCTATTTTCGTGGGTATTTTTGAAATTGGGACAAAACAAAGCAAAATTAGGCTAGATAGTGGGGTAGGGACATCAAATTCATGATCAATGTCAGGACCCCGATTCTAAGTCACACCGATCTAGCCTGTAACACCTCATATCACTTTGCGGCGGAGATGCTCGGGCTTGGCCGGGGCGCGGGGCTGCAGCTTGCTAGCGAGCAGGTTGAGCGGCGCAGGAGCACCAGGGGAGCTCCTGGAGCACTACCGCGTGCTCGGTCGTCAGCAGATCGAGCTCAGGCCACGACGGCGATGAGACACTACGGTGGAAGCTCTCGGCGATGGCGGGAATCGAGCTAGCGGACCAAATCCACCATGGGGTATGAGTGGAAAGGGAGAGGGGCTCATAGGGAGTCATATGGAGGTCTCGTCAGGCTCGGGGACGAACTAGAGACGACGAATCGGGCGGTGGCATCCGGCGGCTGAAGGTAGGAGATGATGGCGAACCCGGCATTGCAGTGCTTCCCTGTTCGTGTCCGCTGATGAGGCGACTCAGAGGAGCTTGGCGGAGTCGAGGGACAAGGTAGTTGGGCGAGTGGACGATGGGGAGCGCGCTGGCAGCGAACGGCGGTGACGCGGGGCTCTCGGTTCTCTTGGGGACGGGCGCTAGGGAGAGGGAGGCATCCAGAGGAGAGAGGGGAGAGGGAGAGAGAGCTCTAGGCATCTTCCTGGCGAGGGGAGAGGGATGGGGGTGCGCGGGACAACGCGAAGCAGGAGGTGGCATCGACGCGCACGTCCAGCACGCAGCTGCTTCGGTCGGCGGGGGTTGAAGACGACTGGCAAGCTACTGGTGGGCTGGGCCAGCCAGCTGGGCCGGCCAGGTAAGTGGCTGGGCTTCTCTCTCTCTGTCCTTTCTATTTTTCTTTCTGTTTTGTTTTTTCTGTCTTTTGCCATTGTTTTCAAATTCAAAACAGAATCCAAACCGTGCCAATAAACCTTTGAATATTTTATGTTGCTAACTGGATTGTTCCCGATGCACATAAAATATTTCAAAGTAATTTGAAAATATATTCTATATGCTAAGAATATAGACCAAATTCAAATACAATATGATTTAAATTCAATGTCCCAAAATATTCCATAAAATTGTTCTAGAATTTTGGATTGATGTATAGCTCTTTCCAAAATTACCAAAACTATTTTTAGGGCATTTTGGCTTCACTGAATGCATTTCCAGGGTTCTTGCCCTTTATTTAAAATTTTGAGGCTTCCACTTTCCTCAATTCAAGTTTCATACGAATTTAAACATGATGACATGAAGATCAAGCAAAGACTACGGGGGCTGAGCTAGGGCTATGACAACTCACCCCCACTAAACAAGAATCTCGTCCCGATATTCAAGACGTGAGGTAAGAAGACAGAGGGGACACAAATCTAATGCAATCTTCATGATCCAACTGCTCTTCTCGAATATATTGATCCATTGCATCATATTGATCTTGGCGTCTTTGCTTTCGAGATCTTTGTCCAACACAATGACGGCAGAAAGAAACTCGACAGAAATCGATCCCTCGAAAATCGAGAAATTCAAAATCAACTCGGGGATTGAGATGTTGAAACATCTCCAGTCATCGAGAGGTATGGACAGGACCCGATGATGAGTTTCAGTTTTGGTAGGCAGCAATTCCACGCTTGAGTAAGATGGTGCATGAGTAGCAAGGAGATGAATTGCTATGATTCCATAACGAGACATCTTAGAGGAGGTGACTTGTAGAATTATTTCCTTAAGCGGCAAAAAGAATTACTTATGATACAGAGATCATTGAAACTCTCTATACCAGCCTAAGGAAAATCACAATTGATCATTTGAATGAATTTGAAAGAATGGCATACTCAGTTTGGAAAGGAAACTAGAGTTATAGGACAACTCGGCAACAGAAGGCACATTCCAATTGATACAGAGGATATAACCCAATGACCAAGCATGCTCTCAAGAACTTGAGCATTCCCGTATTCATCAAGGCTTTACCAACATCTGTGCCAAGGATCATGGCAACACATCGTACTACCATGATAAACGGTGATGGAGGATGCAGATGCAAAGGAGGACATCACTTTCTCAGATTTTTCCTTAGCAATGCCAAAGAAGCAAATCTGGATGATCGACCGAGAGTCCTTGATGTACTAGGTACCACGGTCAATGCTTAAAAGCATCAACATGGCCATCAAGTAAAGGCCGGACTTCGGGAGCACAAAAATCCATAAGGAACAACTTGTGGAATAAGTCATACCAAATCATCATGGAGAACATGGTCGAATTGCTCTTTCAAGATACTACAATAATAGATCTTCCGGCTAGGTGTGTCAGCCAGAACATCAACCTTGTCAGAACCTACATTATAGATCTTGGAAATGTTCCAGCCATCATATCTGCCTGAGACTCAGATCTGGTTAGAAACGGGATACTTCAGACTCAACATGTCTGAAAAGAAGAGTTGCAACACAAATTCACGAGATGATGTTGTGTGATTCTCGGGAGATGAACTACGATAGGAAGCTCCAAAACATGAGCTGGTTCTGCTACATATGTAACGCCCTCGATGCGGCTATATCTCCTACGTGTCGAAGCACGACTTAGAGGCATAACCGCATTGAAAGCAATGTCGCAAGTGAGGTAATCTTCACAAAACCCATGTAATACATAAGGGAAAAAGATACATAGTTGGCTTACAATCGCCACTTCACACAATACGTGAATAAAGCATTACATCAACCAAGTACAATCAGGGCCCGACTACGGAGCCAAAATAAAAGAAGAACCCAAAATGTGACAAGGTCCCCGATCGACCCCAACTAGGCTCCAGTACTGATCAACTAGAACGAAACGACACAAAGGACAAGATCTTCATCGAGCTCCTCCTGAGCTTGGTTGCGTCATCTGCACGGACTCATTGGCACCTGCAAACTGGTTTTGGAAGTATCTATGAGTCACGGGGACTCAGCAATCTCGCACCCTCGCGATGAAGACTATTTAAGCTTATGGGTAACGTAAAAGGTATGAGGTGGAGCTGCAGCAAGCGACTAGCATATATGGTGGCTAACATACGCAAATGAGAGCGAGAAGAGAAGGCAAAGCACGGTCGATAAAAGTATGATCAAGAAGTGATCCTAGAACAACCTACGTCAAGCATAACTCCAACACCGTGTTCACTTCCCGGACTCCGCCGAGAAGAGACCATCACGGTAACACACTCAGTTGATTCATTTTAATTAAGTTAAAGTTCAAGTTATCTACAACCGGACATTAACAAATTCCCATCTGCCCATAACCGTGGGCACGGCTTTCGAAAGTTCAAATCCCTGCAGGGGTGTCCCACCTTAGCCCATCACAAGCTCTCGCGGTCAACGAAGGAATAGACCTCCTCCCGAGACGTTCCGATCAGACTCGGTATCCCAGTTCTACAAGACACTTCGACAAGTTAAAACAAATCCAGCAACACCGCCCGAATGTGCCGACAAATCCCGATAGGAGCTGCACATATCTTGTTCTCAGGGCACACTCAGATGAGACATCCTACGAGTAAAACCAAACCTCAAGTTGCCCCGAGGTGGCCCCGCAGTCTGCTTGGTCGGACCAACACTCAGAGGAGCACTGGCCCGGGGGGGTTAGAATAACGATGACCCTTGAGTCTGCAGAACCCAAGGGAAGGTGGTAGGTTGTTAGTGCAAATGGTAAAACCAAGGTTGGGCATTGCTGGAGGAGTTTTATTCAAGGCGAACTATCAAGGGGTTCCCATTATCACCCAACCGCGCAAGGAACGCAAAATCCGGGAACATAACACCGATATGACGGAAACTAGGGCGACAAGAGTGGAACAAAACACCAGGCATAAGGCCGAGCCTTCCACCCTTTAACAAGTATATAGATGCATTAATTAAACAAGAGATATTGTGATATCCCAACAAGTAAACATGTTCCAACAAGGAACAACATCTCCATGTTCCAACAGGGAACAAACTTCAATCTTCACCTGCAACTAACAACGCTATAAGAGGGGCTGAGCAAAGCCGTAACATAGCCAAACAACGGTTTTCTAGGACAAGGTGGGTTAGAGGCTTGGCTCAACAATATGGGAGGCATGATAAGCAAGTGGTAGGTATCGCATCATAGGCATAGCAAAAGAGAGAGCAACTAACAAGGCAAAGATAGAAGTGATTTCGAGGGTATGATCATCTTGCCTGAAATCCCGCAAGGAAGAAGAACGAGTCCATGAAGAAGACAAATGGGCGTAGACGAACGGGTCCTCACAAACACGACGTTACCGGAACCAACCCGAAGAAGAAAACACCGGAAAAGAAGCACACAACATAGTAAACAACCAACACATGAACATGGCATGATGCACAATCAAGTATGATGCATGTCCGGTTTAATGAGGCATGGCATGGCAAAGTGCAACAACCAAAACTACAAATTAAGTGGAGCTCAATATGCAACGAGTTGCATATTGACGGAGCACCACATCAATTATTTAGTTCGATCTCGTTTATGTACCCAACAATATTAAATGTTGTTAGCATGGCAAGAGGGAAAGCATAAGAAAACTAAACATTTAGGCAAGTTTAAATGAGGCCGGAAATAACAAACAACAAATCTGGTAAATCCCCATATGCAATTATCAATTTGGTGCAACAACAATTTTAACATTTAAATGTTATTATCATGATGCGAATGACATGTGCAAGTTTTATGCAATTTTAAGAAAAGTTACAAGGTCATATTAAGAAGCATTTGTCAACGTGGCGGAAATGAAAAGGGGAGCCACGACGACGATAACGAAACGGTGCCACGGCAACGTTCCGGTTCCGGTAACTCGATTGAGATCCTGGTGCAAAGAAAGTGCGACGGGAGCGTGACATGCAATAGAAGGTGGGGTGCTCCCGATTACCGGGTTACCACATGATGGTGACAAGGTAAAAGAGGGCAACGTGCACCGACAAATCGAGCACGGTGCAAGCACGAGCATCTCATACATCACACATGCATTCGTTCAAGGACGTCGTCTCGGGGTTATACCTTTGAAGCGTGCAAACGGGATATTTCTCGTTCGGTGCAAAGTAGAGGAAGTAGACGTTCTCGCGACGGCGGTAGTGGAAGTAGTCGTTCTCGCACGCTCTAGGGTCGACGATAGAGGTTCTCGCGATCTCGGCGGCGGTAGTGGTACATGTTTCGAAGAGGAACTTGACGAATCCGAGTAACTTGGGGTCGATGGTAGTCGTTCACGTTCATAGTTGCATGAGTTTCCGTAGATGTTCGAGTCATTGGTAGCGGTTTTTGATGAATCCCGAAATGGTCTTAGCGTCTTCATGCGTAGGGGTACTCGGCGTCGTGGTACTTGGGTTTTTGGACTTGCCGATCTCGTCCTTGCAACGGTAGTCGAACTTGAAGTTTTTGGTTCATGGGTTTTCGGCGACGGTAGACGTACACGTGTCGGAGAGGGACTTGGCGCATCCAGGTCCTTCGAGGTTCCTTGTTGTCCTTGCGTCTTGGTGCGGTACTTAGCGATTCCAGGATGTAGAGGTACAATTGTCGTAGCAATGTAGTCGTTCATGTATCACCATGGTGTAGTCGTACTTGGCGTGGAGGTAGCCGACCAGGGGTACATGTCGATGGTCGTCGTGGTCTTGGCAAGTTCCAGTGCAGCAGCGGAATGGAGGGAGACGAGGCTAGCTGGTTGTGCACGCGAAGAGAAAGGTTAGCCCCAGGCGAACCATGGCCTCGACAAGGCGCTCGCGACAGAGGCATGCAACAAGTGAGGCGCATGGAGGCGGACAGAGCTGCTGGTCTTTGGCACAGTGTATCGAGCGGAGATGGACGAGGCAAGAGGCGGCGACGGACTTGGCGAGGATGCAGGCGCCTGGCGGGGCTCCGGCGAGCCGGGGCTTGGCGAGGCCAAGGCAGAGGAGGGACTGCGCGAAGTAGGCCCAGAATGGGACGAAGACAGTGGGTTCAAGGCGAAGGTCGCCGGTTTTGACGAAGAACATGGCCGGAGCGGCGGCCTTGCTGTGATCAGGGGCGGCGTGGCTCGCCGTTAACGAGGAAGAAGCAAGGCGCCGGACTCGCAGCAGGGCTGCCAGAGGTTGGGGGCTCAGCGGAGGCGGCCATCACCGGAGTCGCTGGTGGAAGGAGGAGGCGGGGCGCGGGGCTCGCGCGCCAAGGCGAGGTAGGAGGGGGAGCTGAGGATGGGGATCGGGGGAGAAGGGTGGCTGTGCTCCTCTCTGTCGCTCCTGGCGGGGCGAGGAAGGAACGAGGGGAGAGGACAAGGGGATCGGGAGATGGGGGCTAGGTTAGATCGAGGAGGGGCTGGGCCTTAGAGGCCAGCGCTGGAGTGGGCCTAGAGAGGCCCAAGTGGGCTGCACGGCTGGGCTGAGCTCCCTCTCCTTTCCAAAATCCTCCCTTTCTTAAATTATTGTTTATATAAATAAACAATCAATAAAGGGGAAAATCCAGGGGTTTTTGGTTAGGAATATGAGATATATAAAAATATATCTAGAACCCTGGATTTATGTAGGGTTTGAATAAATTGCTCCGGCATTTTTAGAAGGTAGAAAAATAATTAGAGTTTGAATTATTTTCAAACTTCAATCATTTTTGAACCTGACCAAAACAACTTCGAATGGGATGAAATCTGACAGAGAGGGTGTAGGAAAAAGGCAAGATTTATAGGGAAAAGATGAACATTAATGGAGGAGGAATAAGATTGCTTGCAAAGACATGAAAAACGAAGGAAGTGGGAGGGATGATGCATGGGTATGGCTTGAGAGAGAGATGACAAGGAAAATATATGAAGTTAAGTCGGATAGAAGAAGAGTTGAAGAGTAATGCAATTGTGTGATGGGTGATTCCAAGTTAATGGGATATTTAATATAGCTCCCTAATATTGGGAGGATATGTTATAAAGAGAAGTCACTCTTCCCTCGATTTAAATGGATCGAAGATCCACACAATTTATTTAGTTGAGATGCAAAAGATTTATGAGATGATGGCATGATGACATGATGCAATGCAAAAATAAAAGGGAAAGCACAAATGAAACAAAAGAAGAAACCCAGAATATATGGAAGTCTTCTCGAGCATCGGTCTCGGGGCGTTACAACACTCCACCACTACGAGAGGATCTCCTCCCGAGATCTAGAATGGCACCGGAGGGAAAAAACGGAAGAGAAAGAGAAGAGGTAAAACTAAGTTGCTTCTTGACAAACAAGTGAAACCACGAACCTTGAGAGGTTGGTCAAAATGGAAAGAAAGAATGCAACGGAGATGAATAAAGTAGAAAACACTCTGTTAGGAAAAGGAAACAAGGAAGAACAACTTTGGGTAGCACTCCAATTGAAAAGTGGTACAAGACTTGATAAGACGAAAAGAAGTTGAGGAAAAAGGCACAACACTCCGGTTAAATGGACAATCATGAAAAGAACATAATCTTTGATGAAGCGAGATGATGGTTGAAGAAAGCAACATCACAATGGCTCCGGAACAAAAGAATAGAAGACAGATAATTGAAATAGGAGAAATGACGAGAAAATGCCAACTTCTGCCAAAAGAGCTTGAGAAGGCATCCTTAGGAGAAGGGTCGAACGGAGTTGTTGGAAAACCAACAACGAAAAGAACAGGGTTGTAGTGGGCTTATGGAGAACATCTCAAAACTATTAGGTGAAATTCTGCCACTAACAGGAACGATATATTAGATTGATAACAACAAGGAGATGAGAAGCTTAATTCACTGGGAGGATAGATGAATAACTTGGGTCATTTATAAACACCATAAATAGCAACATTCCCAATGGAAGGCTTTCGGTGAAATCTAAACCGAGATAACTCCAATGAAGAGATTCGTGGATTTAAATACCTCACTCTTGAAAACATGTGAATCATGAAACATGAACTCAAATTATCAAAAATGACATAATACCACCTCCAAAGATACGGAAGAAAGAATTGCACTCCGGATAGCAAGATGAAGAATGTTTGAGCTCCTTAGAAAAGAATCTCGATGAAAACTTCGAGAAGGAATTAATTCCTTGATGAAACACCGTGTCGAGCCTCCATGAAGAACTCCGGTAACAAAAGAAAGAGAAAATGAAAACACAAGGTGAATCCTTGCAATGATTTAGATGGATCTCCGTGATAATTAGAGCTTGGAACTCCGGGAAAGAAAGATGAGCACTTGAAATCAAGAATTTAATCATCGTGAACAAACTCCGGAAGAAAAGATTAACATATGGATGAAACAAGAATAAGAATTACATTATGCTTATCCTTCATCAATTAAATTGATGCCAACCAACGGATTTGGCACACTACTTATTCTTGTACCAAGGATTAAGAGCGATATGACATAAACTTGAGAACGTCTTCGACGAATCCACCGGTAGGATATGAATTGATATGATAACAAGGTAAGAAGAATCTTGAGCGAACCACCGTAAGAATTGAAAATGAACGAAGAAGAAAAATAAAGAAGCACCGAGAAGAATTAGAGAGCAAATGAAGATACTTGAGGGGAATTTAGATACAATAGAATGAAGAGATCATGAACTTATTAGAGAATATTTGAATGATGCACCAGTAAGATTTGGAGAAAGAGAGCTGAAAGCTGAGAATGAATACTTCTGAGATGATGGGCTCTGGAGAATCAAACTGAAAAGGCTCCTGAATTGCTCCGGATGGATAAGAAGAATTCTCACAATCAAACAATTATGAGAGGATGGTCTCGAATTAGAACCACGAGTCTCCGAGAGAACAGATAAGATATGGAGGAAAAACTCCTCTTCGTTATTCAAAATCCGAGAATGACGACGAGAAACACCACCATTAATTGTTGAGATACTCCGGGATGATGAATAGAAAGGTTGAGCCAATGGTTAAAAGAATTTGGCAGATCTTGGAGAAATACATATGACTGATGATAATTCATTCTTACGTCACACTTCGAAAAGAAATTTGGATAGCTCCGGGAAAATAAGAAGAGTCAGGTAAGATCCTGGAAAAAGACCTGTGGGTTAGGGCCGACTCAAAAGAAACACCGTAGAACAATTTAAAAGAAGATTGCGTCGGTTGAATTAAAAGGCTTGAATGAGATAACATCCTCAAAAGATGTTGAACAGATTGAGAATGGAAACGAATCATCCGAGATATTTTCAGCACTCCGGAACAACAGAATAGCGCGAGGTGAATGATTAAGAGGTGCACCGGTATGAGACGACATTGAAATGAGGAAAGGGTAAGATCACCAAAGCTTGACTTGAAACCACCGAAGAAGATAAAAGAAACGAAGAATGATGAACTAGAAGCTCCGTTAGAATCTTCATGAGAATCACCGGATAAGAAAATTGATTGAAAAGAAAGAAGAGGCTCCACATGAATAAGATGGATAGTTGATTAAGAAATCTTAGTCCTTAAAGAAAAACAAGGGTGGGAGGGTGGGAAAAACAAGGTCAACTTGGAGATGGATGAAACAAACAACGTTGAGAGCTTAGGTTGAACCTTGCGGATGTTGAAGTGATCGGATCCACTTGAAGAGAAACACACCAGTGAAAAAGGATTGACATGACAATCTCGATTATCAAGAAGGATTAGTATTCACATCGGAGTATAAGAACACCATTTGGGGAAGGTATGGAATCAACATTTGACATTGAAGCAACTCGAATACCACAACTCAAAAACAAAAACAAAGGATTGGCTTGCAGAATAAGCCGGAACAAACATATGATAGAGATTTCATCCGAAGTTTTCATGGTGGGGCCTACACGGGCTCGATCGTACAGCACCATCATGTACAAGGCAGTGCACATGACATACGAAGCGTCCCCGAGTCGGCAAAGCCAAGGACTCTTTAAGACACAACGAGACCACTGTAAAACCGACCGTGCATAGGCGGACCACTAGACATCGAACCCCAATTTCATATCATACATCTGTTGGAAAGATATCCTAAGAGCTACTTGAATTCCCACCTATGAAACTCCCGAACCTTTCCGATTATGCAATCAGGTGTTGGGGATACAGGGGAAGCATAATATCTCACCCAAATCTAGCAAATCCTACATCCAGCTGTATCCATCCTTCAACACATAACCAAGAAACCTTCGGAAATCATCTACCTCAACCTTCGAAAAGCATCCGTTATATGAGTTATGGCGATACTCCCGAACTCCCGCCCTAGTACTGGGTGGCGTCGAGGTTATCTCACCAACGAACTGCATAAAAGAGATTTTCGATGTCGGCGTACTAAACTCAGGTATTCCAGAATTGCAACGATAAAATTATGACGACAACACCTCAGAGCTCAACTCCCCGGGACACTTCCACAAAACCCCTGACAGGAGGCACCAAGACAATGTTCTCATCATAAAACCATCAGAACGATTCCAAAATACCTGTGTGATCCTAAATTTTTTTTGTGAAATTTGAGAAGAGAAGAGTCAAAACTCTACGTCAGGATGCCTTACCAGAGCGATGAGGAGACTGGGAAGTAAAAAGAATTCCTAAACTCTCCGATATATAATTCCTAAATGACTCAAAACATTTTTCTAGACTCAACAATGGCAGCTAATTTGATCAAGCAGTGGGGCTCCTAAGGTCGGGGAAGGCTCTGATACCAACTTGTAACGCCCTCGATGCGGCTATATCTCCTACGTGTCGAAGCACGATTTAGAGGCATAACCGCATTGAAAGCAATGTCGCAAGTGAGGTAATCTACACACAACCCATGTAATACATAAGGGAAAAAGATACATAGTTGGCTTACAATCGCCACTTCACACAATACATGAATAAAGCATTACATCAACCAAGTACAATCAGGGCCCGACTACGGAGCCAAAATAAAAGAAGAACCTAAAATGCGACAAGGTCCCCGATCGACCCCAACTGGGCTCCACTACTGATCAACTAGAACGAAATGACACAAAGGACAAGATCTTCATCGAGCTCCTCTTGAGCTTGGTTGCGTCATCTGCACGGACTCATTGGCACCTGCAAACTGGTTTTGGAAG
Source organism: Triticum aestivum (assembly GCF_018294505.1). Lineage (NCBI taxonomy): Eukaryota > Viridiplantae > Streptophyta > Magnoliopsida > Poales > Poaceae > Triticum > Triticum aestivum. The sequence continues at coordinate 288,611,344 of NC_057797.1, read as the reverse complement.
TATCTGTGAGTCACGGGGACTCAGCAATCTCGCACCCTCGCGATCATGACTATTTAAGCTTATGGGTAAGGTAAAAGTTATGAGGTGGAGCTGCAGCAAGCGACTAGCATATATGGTGGCTAACATACGCAAATGAGAGCGAGAAGAGAAGGCAAAGCACGGTCGATGAAAGTATGATCAAGAAGTGATCCTAGAACAACCTACGTCAAGCATAACTCCAACACTGTGTTCACTTCCCGGCCTCCATCGAGAAGAGACCATCACGGTAACACACTCAGTTGATTCATTTTAATTAAGTTAAAGTTCAAGTTATCTACAACCGGACATTAACAAATTCCCATCTGCCCATAACCGTGGGCACGGCTTTCAAAAGTTCAAATCCCTGCAGGGGTGTCCCAACTTAGCCCATCACAAGCTCTCACGGTCAACGAAGGAATAGACCTCCTCCCGAGACGTTCCGATCAGACTCGGTATCCCGATTCTACAAGACACTTCGACAAGTTAAAACAAATCCAGCAACACCGCCCGAATGTGCCGACAAATCCCGATAGGAGATGCACATATCTCGTTCTCAGGGCACACTCAGATGAGACATCCTACGAGTAAAACCAAACCTCAAGTTGCCCCGAGGTGGCCCCGTAGTCTGCTCGGTCGGACCAACACTCAGAGGAGCACTGGCCCGGGGGGGTTAGAATAACGATGACCCTTGAGTCTGCAGAACCCAAGGGAAGGTGGTAGGTTGTTAGTGCAAATGGTAAAACCAAGGTTGGGCATTGCTGGAGGAGTTTTATTCAAGGCGAACTGTCAAGGGGTTCCCATTATCACCCAACCGCGTAAGGAATGCAAAATCCGGGAACATAACACCGATATGACGGAAACTAGGGCGGCAAGAGTGGAACAAAACACCAGGCATAAGGCCGAGCCTTCCACCCTTTACCAAGTATATAGATGCATTAATTAAATAAGAGATATTGTGATATCCCAACAAGTAAACATGTTCCAACAAGGAACAACATCTCCATGTTCCAACAGGGAACAAACTTCAATCTTCACCTGCAACTAACAATGCTATAAGAGGGGCTGAGCAAAGCGGTAACGTAGCCAAACAACGGTTTGCTAGGACAAGGTGGGTTAGAGGCTTGGTTCAACAATATGGGAGGCATGATAAGCAAGTGGTAGGTATCGCAGCATAGGCATAGCAAAAGAGCGAGCAACTAGCAAGGCAAAGATAGAAGTGATTTCAAGGGTATGATCATCTTGCCTGAAATCCCGCAAGGAAGAAGAACGAGTCCATGAAGAAGACAAACAAACGTAGACGAACGGGTCCTCACAAACACGACGTTACTGGAACCAACCCGAAGAAGCAAACACCGGAAAAGAAGCACACAACATAGTAAACAACCAACACATGAACATGGCATGATGCACAATCAAGTATGATGCATGTCCGGTTTAATGAGGCATGGCATGGCAAAGTGCAACAACCAAAACTACAAATTAAGTGGAGCTCAATATGCAATGAGTTGCATATTGACGGAGCACCACATCAATTATTTAGTTCGATCTTGTTTATGTACCCAACAATATTAAATGTTGTTAGCATGGCAAGAGGGGAAGCATAAGAAAACTAAACGTTTAGGCAAGTTTAAATGAGGCCGGAAATAACAAACAACAAATCCGGTAAATCCCCATATGCAATTATCAATTTGGTGCAACAACAATTTTAACATTTAAATATTATTATCATGATGCGAATGACATGTGCAAGTTTTATGCAATTTTCAGAAAAGTTGACATGGGAATATTAAGAAGCATTTGTCAACGTGGCGGAAATGAAAAGGGGAGCCACGACAACGATAACGAAACAGTGCCACGGCAATGTTCCGGTTCCGATTACTCGATTGAGATCCCGGTGCAAAGAAAGTGCGACGGGAGCGTGACATGCAATAGAAGGTGGGGTGCTCCCGATTACCGGGTTCCCACATGATGGTGACAAGGTAAAAGAGGGCAACGTGCACCAACAAATCGAGCACGGTGCAAGCACGAGCATCTCATACATCACACATGCATTCATTCAAGGACGTTGTCTCGGGGTTATACCTTTGAAGCGTGCAAACGGGATAGTTCTCGTTCGGTGCAAAGTAGAGGAAGTAGATGTTCTCGCGACGGCGGTAGTGGAAGTAGTCATTCTCGCACGCTCTAGGGTCGACGGTAGAGGTTCTCGCGATCTCGGCGGCGGTAGTGGTACATGTTTCGAAGAGGAACTTGACGAATCTGAGTAACTTGGGGTCGATGGTAGTCGTTCACGATCATAGTTGCATGAGTTTCCGTAGATGTTTGAGTCATCGGTAGCGGTTTTCGATGAATCCCGAAACGGTCTTAGCGTCTTCATGCGTAGGGGTACTCGGCGTCGTGGTACTTGGGTTTTCGGACTTGCCGATCTTGTCCTTACAACGGTAGTCGAACTTGAAGTTTTTGGTTCATGGGTTTACGGTGATGTTAGACGTACGCGTGTCGGAGAGGGACTTGGCGCATCCAGGTCCTTCGAGGTTCCTTGTTGTCCTTGCGTCTTGGTGCGGTACTTAGCGATTCCAGGATGTAGAGGTACAATTGTCGTAGCCATGTAGTCGTTCACGTATCACCATGGTGTAGTCATACTTGGCGTGGAGGTAGCCGACCAGGGGTACATGTCGATGGTCGCCGTGGTCTTGGCAAGTTCCAGTGCAGCAGCGGAATGGAGGGAGACAAGGCCAGCTGGTTGTGCACGCGAAGAGAAAGGTCGGCCCCAGGCGTACCACGGCCTCGACGAGGCGCTCGTGACAGAGGCATGCAACAAGTGAGGAGCATGGAGGCGGACAGAGCTGCTGGTCTTTGGCGCCATGTATCGAGCGGAGATGGACGAGGCAAGAGGCGGCGACGGACTTGGCGAGGACACAGGCACCTGGCGGCGCGCCGGCGAGCCGGGGCTTGGCGAGGCCAAGGCAGAGGAGGGACTGCGTGAAGTAGGCCCAGAATGGGACGAAGACAGCGGGTTCAAGGCGAAGGTTGCCGGTTCTGACGAAGAACATGGCCGGAGCGGCGGCCTTGCTGTGATCAGGGGCGGCGTGGCTCGCCGTTGACGAGGAAGAAGCAAGGCACCGGACTCGCAGCAGGGCTTCCAGAGGTTGGGGGCTCAGCGGCGGCGGCCATCACCGGAGTCGCTGGTGGAAGGAGGAGGCGGGGCGCGGGGCTCGCGCACCAAGGCGAGGTAGGAGGGGGAGCTGAGGACGGGGATCGGGGGAGAAGGGTGGCTGCGCTCCTCTCTGTCGCTCCTGGCGGCGCGAGGAAGGAACGAGGGGAGAGGACAAGGGGATCGGGAGATGGGGGCTAGGTTAGATCGAGGAGGGGCTGGGCCTTAGAGGCCAGCGCTGGAGTGGGCCTAGAGAGGCCCAAGTGGGCTGGACGGCTGGGCTGAGCTCCCTCTCCTTTCAAAAATCCTCCCTTTCTTAAATTATTGTTTATATAAATAAACAATCAATAAAGGGGAAAATCCAGGGGTTTTTGGTTAGGAATATGAGATATATAAAAATATATCTAGAACCCTGGATTTATGTAGGGTTTGAATAAATTGCTCCGGCATTTTTAGAAGGTAGAAAAATAATTAGAGTTTGAATTATTTTCAAACTTCAATCATTTTTGAACCTGACCAAAACAACTTCGAATGGGATGAAATCTGACAGAGAGGGTGTAGGTAAAAGGCAAGATTTATAGGGAAAAGATGAACATTAATGGTGGAGGAATAAGGTCGCTTGCAAAGACATGAAAAACGAAGGAAGTGGGAGGGATGATGCATGGGTATGGCTTGAGAGAGAGATGACAAGGAAAATATATGAAGTTAAGTCGGATAGAAGAATAGTTGAAGAGTAATGCAATTGTGTGATGGGTGATTCCAAGTTAATGGGATATTTAATATAGCTCCCTAATATTGGGAGGATATGTTATAAAGAGAAGTCACTCTTCCCTCGATTTAAATGGATCGAAGATCCACACAATTTATTTAGTTGAGATGCAAAAGATTTATGAGATGATGGCATGATGACATGATGCAATGCGAAAATAAAAGGGCAAGCACAAATGAAACAAAAGACGAAACCCGAAATATATGGAAGTCTTCTCGAGCATCTGTCTCGAGGCGTTACAACATACCTGTGAACACGTTGTCCAAGACAAGCATGACCACATAGTAGTCTTACAACAAGCACTACCGAGTTCTGGTTGGGAACCATCAGCTTGGTAACAAAGTCTTATGCATTACCTAGGATTAGCACAACAACTCCTTTTCCTTGAACAAGTCAATCAGTGGCTTGGTGTGCTAGGGAATACATATGGAGTGGAGGTAATTAATCTACCAAACAATAGAATACTTAGCACGTATGCATGACTGATTTGGGATGATTCCAAAGGAAACAAAACAAACTTTCTCGAATTCAGGGCGGCAGCTTACATCAAATGCACGTGAATCAAAGGAGGTCACTTCTTTCATCCAAACATATACTTCATGAACGGGGCATGAAGAAAATGCTTACACAAGTTTCCAACACTAGCTGTATGTTCAACACAAATCATGGAGGAGACAAAATGCTGCTGATGGCCTCAACAGCGACTCATCGGAATTTCCATATCACTGGACTTCCACCATTATGTGAACAATGTGATAGTATTGGTCAGACCAAAAGATGTAATGGTGTATGCTCGAGGAGTCAACCATGAGTAAGACAACATTATGAATATCGTTGGTTCTAACTTGATTTGATGATAGCCCACACTCAAATCAAGGTTCGGACAAGATGGTAGATTCAACAACCGATCACGAGGAACAATCGATGAAGATATCATCTCTCATCAACACACACACGAACACAAGGATATCCCTTTGAAAATGAACTAAGTGGGACAAGCTTTCATCTTCCAACTCTCCAAGTTATTCTTTAGCTTATTGAACTAGTTCACGGGTATCCAACATAGAATCTTGGAGAATGGGTGGTTTATTGGAAAACCAACTTGATCACAAACTCAACATATCGGCCAGGGGACGACCTGGTGATACTTCCGTGAAGATATCCGGAAAATCATGAACCACCGAAATGTTATTAATCTCGGGAGCAATCTTGCTTTTGAGGCAAGATGATATGATCAAAAGGGTGAGGGATTGACACAATCCTAACTCATTGATCGAAGAGTGCACCACAAATATGGGCTAGGTAGCACGATCATTCTTAGGATGATGACTCAATAACCAACACGCTAAGAATGAGAGTATTGTCCATTAACTACCAAGTAACGGAGTTGCTAGGAATATTGATTTCACACATCACGGTTCACTTGTCAGCATTCCGGTCACAACAACACAAAGACCGAGGAATGAATAATGATGGCGAGAAGTATTACTGTACCAAGAATTCATGAGATGGTGTGCAATTCCCATGACATTCTTGATATAAAGATGGTAATACTCCAAGGTAGAACAAAACAAAAACAGGATTGACATTTTGATCTGTGGAATACAACTACTTTGACCCAGTCCTAGATATGGATGAGGTACTGGAGTTTGTTTCTCCTAGTCATTCTGGAATAGAATGGCTTGACGGACCACAAGAGTAGAAGGCATCGATAACACGGATGGACAACTACTCTTGACCAACAATTGACAGACGAAGGTCAGAAGACAATTAAAGAGGGGACAACTCAACGGAACATATCACTTTCTGAGTTGTGGATGCATAGATTTAGTATGTCAAACAAGTTCAACATATTTCTTCCAGATAATTCATGCAGAAAGGTAGAACTGGTAGATTCACAATGCAGAATGGAGAACTGATCAAGAGCACTCTTATTGTAATGTTTTGGTTCAACAAGGAACTTCTGCCATAAGTAGTTCATGGTATTGGAAGGAGGATTTACCACGGACTTCGAGGACTATCGCAAAGGTTACTAATATCCTAAAGGAACTAGCAACACTACCAACATGAAGTAAGTAGGGTGAATCTCGGGTTCAGAAACTTAGGAGTAGAATACCTACTACTAAGTAGTATCACGGGATGCTCTCGAGAATGGTGGCCATAATCATCACACTGGGAATATAAAGCATGGTTAGATTATGGGTGGTTCTCTAAGATGCCTATGGTCATAATAATGGATCCAACATATATGTCGAGGCAATAAAGTAGCTCAACTCACCGATTAGTGTGGTTAATCTGGCTCAAAGGAACACCGGGAACGGGAAGGAAGGATTTGCAAATGCATCAGACTATTTAGAGACCTGGGATGACTCCGAAAGCATAACGGCTATAATTGCACAAAAAGATTTGAGACAACCTGCAAAAATGGTGGCATGGCCACTCAGCATCACAATATCAAGGTTCTGAGGCCAGCTATGAACATATGGAAGTAGTAGGAACTGAACTGAGGCTTGAACTCAACAATCCTAGGCAACTACGGTTTAGTAACACGTCATCCTGAGATATAGAAGAGAAGCCTAGTTATTAACCCCGTAGAAAAGATAAGATGACTCAGATCAGAAGGTCATGAGGATAAGGAGTAAAAAGAGCCTTACATTCCCATCCATGATCAATTCCCTTATATAACTAAAGCATTTCTAGACACGACTTTGACCAGCTTGGCTTGATAATCCTATAGGCAGTCAGGCTCTGATACCAAAGCTGTCAGGACCCCGATTCTAAGTCACACCGATCTAGCCTGTAACACCTCATATCACTTTGCGGCGGAGATGCTCGGGCTTGGTCGGGGCGCGGGGCTGCAGCTTGCTAGCAAGCAGGTTGAGCGGCGCAGGAGCACCAGGGGAGCTCCTGGAGCACTACCGCGTGCTCGGACGTGAGCAGATTGAGCTCAGGCCATGACGGCGATGAGACACGACGGCGGAAGCTCTCGGCGATGGCGGGAATCGAGCTAGCGGACCAAATCCACCACGGGGTATGAGGGGAAAGGGAGAGGGGCTCACAGGGAGCCGTATGGAGGTCTCGTCAGGCTCGGGGACGAACTACAGACGAGAATCGGGCGGTGGCATCCGGCGGCTGAAGGTGGGAGATGATGGTGAACCCGGCATTGCAGCGCTTCCCTGTTCGTGTCTGCTGATGAGGCAACTCGGAGGAGCTCGGCGGAGTCGAGGGACACGGTAGTTCGGCGACTGGACGATGGGGAGCATGCTGGCAGCGAACGGCGGCGAGGCGGGGCTCTCGGTTATCTTGGGGACGGGCGCTAGGGAGAGGGAGGCGTCCAGAGGAGAGAGGGGAGAGGGAGAGAGAGCTCTGGGCATCTCCCTGGCAAGGGGAGAGGTATGGGGGCGCGCGGGACAATGCGAAGCAGGAGGTGGCGTCGATGCGCGCGCGTCCAGCACGCAGCTGCTTTGGTCGGCGGGGGTTGAAGACGACTGGCAAGCTACTGGTGGGCTGGGTCAGCCAGCTAGGCCGGCCAGGTAAGTGTCTGGGCTTCTCTCTCTCTGTCCTTTCTATTTTTCTTTCTATTTTTTTTCTATCTTTTGCCACTGTTTTCAAATTCAAAACAGAATCCAAACAGTGCCAATAAACCTTTGAATATTTTTATGTTGCTAACTGGATTGTTCCCGATGCACATAAAATATTTCAAAGTTATTTGAATATATATTCTATATATTAAGAATATAGATCCAAATTCAAATACAATATTATTTAAATTCAATGTCCCAAAATATTCCATAAAATTGTTCCAAAATTTTGGATTGATGTATAGCTCTTTCCAAAATTACCAAAACTATTTTTAGGGCATTTTGGCTTCACTGAATGCATTTTCAGGGTTCTTGCCCTTTATTGAAAATTTTGAGGCTTCCACTTTCCTCAATTCAAGTTTCATATGAATTTAAACATGATGACATGAAGATCAAGCAAATTATACAGGGGCTGAGCTAGGGCTATGACAATCAACCATGGCTCATAATACCAAGATGATGTAGGGTGAACCCTAATGGCCAATCTTTCACGATTTGGAGGGGAATTCCTGAAGAACACGATGAACGCATGCAAGAGGAAAATACTCAAATCAACGAGATCCTACCACACATGGGTTAAATTCAGATACACAAAGGGGAAATACAAGATCCAAAGTCAACAAGGGAGGATATACGGTAGCTAGTTTGTCCCGATCCATGAGGAAAGATGTCAGGAATCCACTCGGGGGATCTTCTCCTTTTGAGGCCTTGGTATCCAAAGGTGTAGGGGTACAAGTGGATGAGCAAAGCTCTATCTCCAAGATGAGCTATCACAATGCTAACCCTAAAATGTTGGGGGAGAAGGAGTATATATAGTCGAGGGGGCGAAGGGGTAGATGGGCCTCGGTCCGAGACACTGTGCACAGACAAGTGTTGGACATCCAAGAACTACAGATCATCCCATGTCTCCCGAGGTACCGGTCATCCGGTAAGGCTCGGACTTCTGATGTTTTGGCTCTATAATGGCTTTGTCGGATTTTTGGATGGGGTCGAATGTCCGGTGCGTCAGTCCTCCAAAGGGCTCGGACTTCTGGTGTTTTTGTTCTGGACTGGTGGTGCCAGATTTTTGGAGATGGTCGGATGTCCGGTCGTTGGAGTGTGTCGGATGTCCGATACTTGTCAGTCGTCGAGCCGCTGTAGCATTTTTCGGATGGCCCTTCTGACTGGTGGAGTCTATAGGCGTCGGACATCCGACGGGGACCGGTCATCCGGTGGCTGTAGTTTTCTAACAGCTCTTCCTCTTGGTCCAAACACTTGGTGTCCTCGCCATCTTGTCCATTGGATGTAGTTACTCCATGGCTTTCTGCCAAGTACCTGATCACACACAAGATCTCCGCTTGAGGTAGTAGCCATGTGTCACATTTGGAATGTGTTAGTTAGGAGAGGAGCGAGTTCACCTTAGCTTCAATAGCCCTTTCTCGAGCTCTTGTCGTTGGTCCATGTGGTGTCGTAGGACACGAAGGTAGGTTCATGGGGATGATCGTAGGATGCTCTGCATCACAGGTTCTATTTTAATTGCATAGTGTACTTATTTTGATGATGTTATGGATTATATCAGGGGGTATAAGTCAGAGAAGTTAGAATACAGTAGATGTTATGCAAGAAAAATTATGAATTGGTTTATAACAGTACCTAAGCTTATGGTTTACTGATGATACTAACGGATCTCACAATGTTTCTGTTGAGTTTTGTGTGTTGAAGTTTCCAGGTTTTGGGTGAGATCATGATGAATGAAGGAATAAGGAGCGGCAAGACCCTAAGCTTGGGGATTCCCAAGGCACCCCAAGGTAATATTCAAGGAAGACTCAAGTGTCTAAGCTTGGGGATGCCACGGATGGAATCCCCGCTTTCGTTATAATTCATCGGTATGTTACTCGGAGCTATATTTTTATTCATCACATGATATGAGTTTTACTTGGAGCGTCTTGTGCTATAGTTTTATTTTATTTATTAGTTTGATGCAATCATTGTTTGTTGGAAACACCTATTGAGAGATACGCACATTCATCAAGATTTGTTAGAATGCTCTATGTTCTTCACTTATATCTTTTGAGTTAGGCAGTTGCTCATGTGCTTCACTTATATCTTTAGAGCACAGCGGTTTTTATATATTTTTGGGAGTCTATAAATAGGAAGTGGTCATTTTCATGGGTTATATGACTAGTCCAAAAATGATGGGTATACAAGAGTGGTATAATAAAAACTTTCATGTAGATCACTGAATAAGAAGTGTATGAATTAATAATATTGATGTTGTAATACGAAAGGGTATTAGTCCATGACCATTAGTTTGTAGAAATATCGATATTAAAGCTTGTTATTAACTACTCATTTAAGTGTCGGTCATGGTATAATCAGGGTGTTAGAGGATTTGTATTTCCCATTGAAATCCTTTGTGTTGCTTGAATCAAGGGGCGCGATGGTTAACTCCTACCAACCTCCTCCCTAGGGGCATGCGAGTAGTACTTTGATTTGTAGGCAAATAGTCTTCACAATAGGTATTTGAGTTCTTTATGACTAATGTGCGTTTATATATGAAAGCACTTCTCGTGCATTGCCCGTTCTCACCTCGAGACTTGGTGCAAACTTCCAAACATCGTGATATGGTACGATCTATCACACATAAGCCTCATCGTATCCTTCCTCAAAATAGCCACTATACCTACCTATTATGGCATTTCCATAGGCATTCTAAGATACATTGCCATGCAACTTCCATCTTCACTATCTACATGACTTGTGTGTTCATAGTCATATTATTTTGCATGATAATAAAGCTGACATAATATGTGTGGCACAGACACCATTCATCATTGTAATACATGTTACGCTAGATCATTGCACGTCATGGTACACTGCCAGGGGCATTCATATAGAGCCATATTCCTTTTGTTTTATCGAGTTGTATGTAAATAAAAGTGTGATGATCATCATTATTAGAGTGTTGCCCCTACCGATGAGGAAAAGGATGGTGGAGGCTAATGAGTCCTTTAAAAAGTGGAGATGAGGTCCATGAGACTGTTCTAGAGAGAGAAAGAGAGAGAGATGAGAGAAAAAGAGAGAGAGGGCACACTATTATCCTTTGCAACACTTGTGCTTTAAAGTAGAACCATGTTCTTCATATAAAGAGTCTCCATGATTTGTCACTTTAATATACCTGTGAGAATTTCAACATTATAGAACTTGTCTTGCATATTCCAATGACGGGCTTCCTCAAATGCCCAAGGTCTTCATGAGCAAGTGATAACCCACAAGTATAGGGGATCGCAACAGTTTTCGAGGGTAGAGTATCCAACCAAAATTTATTGATTCGACACAAGGGGATCCAAAGAATATTCTCAAGTATTAGCAGCTGAGTTGTCAATTCAACCACACCTGGAAACTTAATATCTGCAGCAAAGTATTTAGTAGCAAAGTAATATGATAGCAGTGGTAACGGTGGCAAAAAGTAACGGTAGCAAAAGTAATATTTTTGTGTTTTGTAGTGATTATAACAGTAGCAGCGGAAAACTAAATAAGCGAAGAACAATATATGGAAAGCTCGTATGCATTGGATCGGTGATGGAGAACTATGCCGGATGCGATCAATCATGTAACAGTCATAACCTAGGGTGACACAGCACTAGCTCTAGTTCATCAATGTAATATAGGCATGTATTCCGAATATAGCCATACGTGCTTATGGAAAAGAACTTGCATGACATCTTTTTCCTACCCTCCCGTGGCAGCCGGGTCCTATTGGAAACTAAAGGCTATTAAGGCCTCCTTTTAATAGAGTACTGGACCAAAGCATTAACACATAGTGAATACATGAACTCCTCAAACTACGGTCATCACTGGTAAGTATCCCGATTATTGTCACTTCGGGGTTCACGTATCATAACAAATAATAGGTGACTATAGACTTGCAAGATAGGATCAGGAACTCTCGTATATTGATGAAAACATAATAGGTTCAGATCTGAAATCATGGCACTCGGGCCCTAGTGACAAGCATTAAGCATAGCAAAGTCATAGCAACATCAATCTCAGAACATAGTGGATACTAGGGATCAAACCCTAACAAAACTAACTCGATTAAATGATAAATCTCATCCAACCCATCACCATCCAGCAAGCCTATGATGGAATTACTCATGCACGGCGGTGAGCATCATGAAATTGGTGATGGAGGAAGGTTGATGATGATGATGATGGCGACGGATTCCCCTCTCCGGAGCCCCGAACGGACTCCAAATCAGCCCTCCCGAGAGAGTTTAGGGCTTGGGGGAGGCTCCATATCGTAAAACACGATGAATCCTTCTCTCTGATTTTTTTCTCCCCGAACACGAATATATGGAGTTGGAGTTCCGGTCGGTGGAGCGTCAGGGGGCCCACGAGGCAGGGGGCGCGCCCAGGGGGTAGGGCGCGCCCCCACCCTCGTGGATAGGGTGTGGGCCCCTGACGTGGATCTTTTTTCTAGTATTTTTATATATTCCAAAAATAATCTACGTTTATTTTCAGGTCATTCCGAGAACTTTTATTTCTGCACAAAAATAACACCATGGCAATTCTGCTGAAAACAACATTAGTCCGGGTTAGTTCCATTCAAATCATGCAACTTAGAGTCCAAAACAAGGGCAAAAGTGTTTGGAAAAGTAGATACAATGGAGACGTATCAACTCCCCCAAGCTTAAACCTTTGCTTGTCCTCAAGCAATTCAGTTGATAAACTGAAAGTGATAAAGAAAAACTTTTACAAACTCTGTTTGCTCTTGTTGTTGTAAATATGTAAAACCAGCATTCAGGTTTTCAACAAAGATTATGAACTAACCATATTCACCATAACATTTAGGTCTCATGTTTACTCATATCAATGGCATAATCAACTAGTGAGCAATAATAAATCTCGGATGACAGCACTTTCTCAAAACAATCATAATATGGTATAACAAGATGGTATCTCGCTAGCCCTTTCTGAGATTGCAAAACATAAATACAGAGCACCTTTAAAGATCAAGGACTGATTAGACATTGTAATTCATGGTAAAAGAGATCCAGTCAAGTCATACTCAATGTAAACTAACAGTAATGGATGCAAATGACAGCGGTCCTCTCCAACTGGTGCTTTTTAATAAGAGGATGATGACTCAACATAAAAGTAAATAGATAGGCCCTTCGCAGAGGGAAGCAGGGATTTGTAGAGGTGTCAGAGCTCAGTTTTGAAATAGATATGAATAATATTTTGAGCGTTATACTTTCATTGTCAACATAACAACCGAGATATCTCGATATCTTCCATGCTACACACGATATAGGCGGTTCCCAAACAGAATGGTAAAGTTTATACTCCCCCTCCACCAACAAGCATCAATACATGGCTTGCTCGAAACAACGAGTGCCTCCAACTAACAAGAGTCCCGGGGGAGTTTTGTTTGCAGTTATTTTGATTTGATTTGCACAAAGCATGGGACTGGGCATCCCGGTGACCAACCATTTTCTCGTGAGTGAGGAGCGGAGTCCACTCCTCTTGAGAATAACCCGCCTAGCATGGAAGATACCGACAGCCCTAGTTGATACATGAGCTATTCGAGCGTACAAAACAAAATGTTTATTTGAAGGTTTAGAGTTTGGCACATACAAATTTACTTGGAACGGCAAGTAGATACCGTGTATAGGTAGGTATGGTGGACTCATATGGAATAACTTTGGGGTTTATGGAGTTGGATGCACAAGCAGTATTCCCGCTTAGGACAAGTGAAGGCTAGAAAAAGACTGGGAAGCGGCCAGCTAGAGAGTGACAACAGTCATGAACATGCATTAAAATTAATCAACACCGAATGCAAGCATGAGTAGGATATAATGCACTATGAACATAAATATCATAGAGGCTATGTTGATTTTGTTTCAACTACATGCGCGAACATGTGCCAAGTCAAGCCACTCGAATCATTCATAAGAGGATACCACCCTATCATACCACATCACAACCATTTTAATAGCATGTTGGCACTCAAGGTAAACCATTATAAACTCCTAGCTAAATAAGCATGGCATAAGCAACTACAATCTCTAATTGTCATTGCAAATATGTTTCTTTCATAATAGGCTAAATCAGGAACGACGAACTAATCATATTTACAAAAACAAGAGAGGTCGAGTTCATACCAGCTTTTCTCATCTCAATCAGTTCATCATATAATCATCATTATTGCCTTTCACTTGCACGACCGAACGATGTGGATAATAATAATAGTGCACGTGCATTGGACTAAGCTGGAATCTGCAGGCATTCAATTCAAGAGAGAAGACAAGGTAATATGGGCTCTTTGTTACATCAACAATAATGCATATGAGAGCCACTCAACATTTTCATTATGGTCTTCTCCTCTCGACCCCCAAAGAACAAGAAAAGAAATAAAACTATTTACACGGGAAAGCTCCCAACAAGCAAAAGAAGAACGAGAAATATTTTGGGTTTTCTTTTAATTACTACTACAGGCATGGAAAGTAAACTAACTAAAAGCTACAACTATTTTTTTTTGTTTTTTCTTAAGGTTTTTCAAACACCCAAGAAGAAAGCGAGAAAATGAAAATAAACTAGCATGGATATTACAGTGAAAAAGTATGAGCACCGACAACTAGCATGAGTGTGTGAACTGGAATGTAATGTCGGTGAGAGATACGTTCTCCCCCAAGCTTAGGTTTTTGTACTAACTTGGTCTGCTGCCATGGATGGTCTGGCGGATATCCAAAGTTATAGCTGGGGTCGTACTGAGATGCAGCGGCAATTGCCTAATGAGCTGCAGCTTGGAGGCGAGCTGCCTCCGCCCTTCTCTCATACTCGGTCGCCTCCTCCCTGGTTATAACATATCTCCCCTTTGCCTGAAAGTCAAAGAAAGTAGGAGTAGGGAGAGCGACATGATAGGTGTGTCGTCTGTCAAAGATTAGTCGGTACTGGAGGAACTGATCGTTCCTCTCAACAAACTAATGACGAACCATAGCATCATAATCTAGATAAGAAGGAGGCAACTCAACATCATCTCCATGTATGGGTATCTCAAGAAAGTTAGCTATACGAGTTGCATAAATTCCACGAAAGAAATCTCCATGAATACGATTATTATGCAACCTACGTGCAACAATAGCCCCCAAGTTGTATTGTTTATCTCCTAAAACAGCGCTCCTGAGAACGCTAAGATCGGGTACACACATGTGACATGCTTCATCTTTACCGTTTATGCACCTTCCTATGAAGAGAGCAAAATAATGTATAGCAGGAAAATGAATGCTCCCTATGGTGGCTTGTGTTATATCTATAGATTCCCCACTGTAATACTAGCAAGAAAATTTCTAAGCTCATATTTGCTAGGTTCACTAGCACTACCCCATTGTGGGAGTTTGCAGGAAGTATTAAAATCCTCTAAGTCCATGGTATAAGATCTATCATAAGGATCAAACAGGATAGTTTGTGAATTGCGCGAGGATGAAAATTTAAACCTTCTCACAAATGAATCAGTTAAATAGAGGTATTGTCGGCACTTATCTGCCTCGAGGCTCTCCCGATCAGCATTACGCACATATGCATCAAATTCCTCTTTAATTCCTACTTGGACCATGAAATCCTCTGACGGCCATTCATAAGGCCGCACTTGAGCGTCCCTCGGTGGTTCATCGTCTGCATCGCGTATTGCGGGTCTGGGTCCTTGCTTCCTTGAAGAACCACCTTGGTACATTTTCCTAAACATATTTCTTCCTCAAGGAACAATCCCCCAAAGCAGTTTTCTGAATGGAGCCTTGAGCAAGGAGATCGAAAATGGCGGCAAGATGAGCTAGAACTCGTGCTTGAGCTGGTTAGTGATTTTTTTTGGAGGAAGAAGGAGTGTGTGGTGGCTGGAATAAGTGGAGGGGAGCCACCATGGGCCCACGAGGCAGGGGGCGCACCCAGGGGGTGGGCGCGCCCTGGACCCTCGTGGCCAGGTGCTTGCTCCCCCTGGTGTGTTCTCAGTGCCAGATATTCTCAAATATTCTAGAAAAAATCATATTTAATTTTTAGGGCATTTGGAGGACTTTTATTTTCGGGGTATTTTTTTATTGCATGGATAATTCAGAAAACAGATAGGAATTACTATTTTTTCTTTATTTAATATAAATAACAGAAAGTAAAAAGAGGGTACATAAGGTTGTGCCTTCTAACTTCATCCATCTCATGCTCATCAAAAGGAATCCACTAACAAGGTTGATCAAGTATTGTTAACAAACTCATTCCGAATAACATGGAACCGGAGAAATTTCGAATAACACTAGGTTACCTCTATGGGGATATGCATGTCCCCAACAATAAGAATACATATTTCTTCTTGACAGTAGGAAGAGGAAATTCAAAACCTCCAATAGTGATTGTTGACATTTTTCCAATAGAATTTATACTATGGACTTGAGGTTGTTTCCTCAGAAAGTGTACTGTATGCTCATTACCATTAACATGAAAAGTGACATTGCCTTTGGTGCAATCAATAACAGCCCCTGCAGTATTCAAAAAGGGACTTCCAAGAATAATAGACATGCTATCCTCATCGGGAATATCAAGAATAACAAAGTCCGTTAAAATAGTAACGTTTGCAACCACAACAGGCACGTCCTCACAAATACCGACAGGTATAGTAGTTGATTTATCAGCCATTTACAAAGATATTTCAGTGGGTGTCAACTTATTCAAATCAAGTCTACGATATAAAGAGAGAGGCAGAACACTAACACCGGCTCCAAGATCACATAAAGCAATTTTAGCATAGTTTCTTTTAATGGAGCATGGTATAGTTGGTACTCCTGGATCTCCAAGTTTCTTTGGTATTCCACCCTTAAAAGTATAATTAGCAAGCATGGTGGAAATTTCAGCTTCCGGTATCTTTCTCTTATTTGTAACAATATCTTTCATATATTTGGCATAAGGGTTCATTTTAAGCATATCAGTCAAACGCATACGCAAAAAGATAGGTCTAATCATTTCAGCAAAGCGCTCAAAATCCTCATCATCCCTTTTCTTGGATGGTTTAGGAGGAAAGGGCATGTGTTTCTGAACCCATGGTTCTCTTTCTTTACCGTGCTTCCTAGCAACAAAGTCTCTCTTATCATAACGTTGACTCTTTGATTGTGGGTTATCAAGATTAACAACAGGTTCAATTTCTACATTATTATTATTGCTAGGTTGAGCATCAACATGAACATCATCATTAACATTATCACTAGGTTCATGTTCATTAACAGATTGTGTTTCAACATCAAAGATAGAAATATCATTGGGATTCTCAGGTGTGTCAATAACAGGTTCACTAGAAGCATGCACAGTCCTATCATTTTTCTTTTTGTTCCTCTTGGAAGGACTAGGCGTATCAACATTAGTTCTCTGAAAATCTTTCTCAATTATATTAGGGTGGCCCTCGGGATACAAAGGTTCCTGAGCCACTTTACCTCCTCTAGTTGCAACTCTAACAGAAAAGTCATTATTCTTACTATTCAATTCATTGAGCAAATCATTCTGAGCTTTAAGTACTTGTTCTACTTGAGTGGTAACCATAGAAGCATGTTTACTAATAAGTTTAAGTTCACCTTTAACACTAGCCATATAATCACTCAAGTGTTCAATCATATAAGCATTGTGTTTCAGTTGTCTACCAAAATAAGCATTAAAATCTTCTTTCTTAACCATACAGTTATCAAATTCATCCAAACATTGGCTAGCAAACTTAGCAGGAGGGATTTCAGCTTTATCATATCTATAGAGAGAGTTTACCTTTACTACCTGTGTCGGGTTATCAAGAACGTGTATTTCTTCAATAGGTGATGAAATAAGACCATGTATTTCTTCAACAAAAGGTAAATTCTTAACATCTTCAGCTTTTATACCTTTTTCTTTCATAGATTTCTTTGCCTCTTGCATATCTTCAGGACTGAGAAATAGAATACCCCTTTTCTTCGGAGTTGGCTTAGGAGTTGGTTCGGGAAGTGTCCAATTATTTTCATTATTCAACATATTATTCAATAGCAATTCAGCTTGATCAACTGTTCTTTCCTTAAAAACACAACCAGCACAACTATCCAGGTAATCTCTGGAAGCATCGGTTAGTCCATTATAAAAGATATCAAGTATTTCATTTTTCTTGAGAGGATGATCAGGCAAAGCATTAAGTAATTGGAGAAGCCTCCCCCAAGCTTGTGGGAGACTCTCTTCTTCAATTTGCACAAAATTACATATTTCCCTTAAAGCAGCTTGTTTCTTATGAGCGGGGAAATATTTAGCAAAGAAGTAGTAAATCATATCCTCTGGACTACGCACACAACCAGGATCAAGAGAATTAAACCAAATCTTAGCATCACCCTTTAATGAGAACGGCAATAATTTAAGGATATAATAGTAGCGAGTTTTCTCATCATTAGTGAACAGGGTAGCTATATCATTTAATTTAGTAAGATGTGCCACAACAGTTTCAGATTCATAGCCATAGAAAGGATCAGATTCAACCAAAGTAATTAATTCAGGATCAACTAAGAAATCATAATCCTCATCACTAATAAAGATAGGTGAAGTAGCATAAGCAGGATCATATTTCATTCTAGCATTCAAAGACTTTTCTTTAAGCTTAGCTAATAATTTCTTAAGATTACTTCTATCATTGCAGGCAAGGAAGTATCTAGCAGTTTCTTCATCCATAACATAACCCTCAGGTACAACAGGCAATTCACATCTAGGGGGAGAATCTTCATCATCACTTTCATCAATATTATTAGTTTCAATAATTTCATTCTCTCTAGCCCTAGCAAGTTGTTCATCAAGAAATTCACCTAGTGGCACAGTAGTATCAAGCATAGAAGTAGTTTCATCATAAGTATCATGCATAGAATAAGTGGCATCATCAATAACATGCGACGTATCGGAATCAATAGCATGTGTAGGTGTCGCAAGTTTACTCAAGACAGAAGGTGAATCAAGTGCAGAGCTAAATGGTAGTTCCTTACCTCCCCTGGTAGTTGAGGGGAAAATCTTGGTTCTTTGATCTTTCAAATACTTCATAATGATAAGAAAATATAAATCCAAAGTGACTCAAAGAATAGAGCTATGCTCCCCGGCAACGGCGCCAGAAAATGTTCTTGATAACCCACAAGTATAGGGGATCGCAACAGTTTTCGAGGGTAGAGTATTCAACCCAAATTTATTGATTTGACACAAGGGGAGCCAAAGAATATTCTCAAGTATTAGCAGCTGAGTTGTCAATTCAACCACACCTGGAAACTTAATATCTGCAGCAAAGTATTTAGTAGAAAAGTAATATGATAGTAGTGGTAACGGTGGCAAAAAGTAACGGTAGCAAAAGTAATATTTTTGGGTTCCATAGTGATTGTAACAGTAGCAGCGGAAAAGTAAATAAGCGAAGAACAATATATGGAAAGCTCGTAGGCATTGGATCGGTGATGGAGAATTATGCCGGATGCGATCGATCATGTAACAGTCATAACTTAGGGTGACACAGAACTAGCTCCAGTTCATCAATGTAATGTAAGCATGTATTCCGAATATAGTCATACATGCGTATGGAAAAGAACTTGCATGACATCTTTTGTCCTACACTCCCGTGGAAGCGGGGTCCTATTGGAAACTAAGGGATATTAAGGCCTCCTTTTAATAGAGTACCGGACCAAAGCATTAACACATAGTGAATACATGAACTCCTCAAACTACGGTCATCACCGGTAAGTATCCTGATTATTGTCACTTCGAGGTTAACGGATCATAACACATAATAGGTGACTATAGACTTGCAAGATAGGATCGGGAACTCTCATATATTGATGAAAACATAATAGGTTCAGATCTGAAATCATGGCACTCAGACCCTAGTGACAAGCATTACGCATAGCAAAGTCATAGCAACATCAATGTCAGAACATAGTGGATACTAGGGATCAAACCCTAACAAAACTAACTCGATTATATGATAAATCTCATCCAACCCATCACCGTCCAGCAAGCCTACAATGGAATTACTCACACACAGCGGTGATCATCATGAAATTGGTGATAGGGGAAGGTTGATGATGATGATGGCGACGGATTCCCCTCTCCGGAGCCCCGAACGGACTCCAGATCAGCCGTCCTGAGAGAGTTTAGGGCTTGGTGGTGGCTCCGTATTGTAAAACATGATGAATCCTTCTCTCTGATTTTTTTTCTCCCCGAACACGGATGTATGGAGTTGGAGTTGAGGTCGGTGGAGCGTCAGGGGGACCACGAGGCAGGGGCGCGCCCAGGGGGTAGGGCGTGCCCCCACCCTCGTGGACAGGGTGTGGGCCACCTAACGTGGATCTTTCTTCTAGTATTTTTTATATATTCCAAAAATAATCTCTGTTGATTTTAGGTCATTTCGAGAATTTTTACAAAATAACACCATGGCAATTCTGCTAAAAACAACGTCAGTCCGGGTTAGTTCCATTCAAATCATGCAAGTTAGAGTCCAAAACAAGGGCAAAAGTGTTCGGAAAAGTAGATACGGCGGAGACATATCAGCAAGAAAGTTGTATGTGCACCCACTTAGTGTCAATAGTGTGCTTTCATACACTTATAACTCTAGTGCATCTGTTGCATGACAATCCCTACTCCTCACAACAATATTGGTTGAAAGGTGTCGAGGTACACAAACAGG
Organism: Triticum aestivum; assembly: GCF_018294505.1. Classification (NCBI taxonomy): domain Eukaryota; kingdom Viridiplantae; phylum Streptophyta; class Magnoliopsida; order Poales; family Poaceae; genus Triticum; species Triticum aestivum. Next base: position 288,591,152 of record NC_057797.1, on the reverse strand, counting down.
GGTGTAGGTTTCCCCTGACTTGTGCACGGACAGCAAACCTCCGGTCTAGCAACACTCGACATCCAAGACAAGACCAAGCTGGAGAGATACCTCTTTGAGAAACCAAAGGGCGGATCAAGAAGACCAAGTCAAGCCGAATGAACAAGATATCACTAAGGAAAAACCTTCCTTGCCGGGCAGGCGGGCCTAGCGAGGTCGAGGTTGCCCTGAAGACAAATCTCAAGACTTCCCCGGCAAGCTTGACGGGGATGCCGAGGGAGGATTACCCCGCCAAGGCTCCACCGCTCCACCTCACAGCAACGCAACTCATCTATCGGTGCAGTGTCGGGCCCCCAAGTGATTAAGTGGCTATTATTTGGCACGTGGCAGCAATTTCCAAAGGAAATCACCTCTAAATAACACTCGTCAACGGATGTGTCATGTAGGCAGGCGAGAAGGTGGCTGAATGGCATGGCAAGGCTTGCCGGGCTACGCCACGATGTGACACTAAGTGGTGCATTTAATGCACCTTGTCCTGTCTGCAGAGTTTGGTATGATAGCATTGTTTGCTATCTAATCAGTACATAATGACTGATTTTCCATTGTGGTGACCCCTTGACTTATAAAAGGAGGGTCGTGGAAACCTTAGAAAGGATTCGGACCCCTGTACACGCATACGCGCATAGGTTCTCTCGTCCCGAGGCAACCTTGATGGGGTAGAGCAATGCATATCCACCACGATCCTCTCATCAATCCACCAAAGTAGGAGTAGGGTTTTACGCCTCGCGGCGGCCCGAACCTGGGTAAAAACTGCCTATGTGATCACTGTTGTGCTACTTTGTGCCCTCTACTCTTTGTGCAATGTACTCTTCCCCCCTACCAAACCACAAGGGGTGATGGCCCCGTAGATGGTCGTGTTATTCCACGACATCTTTGGCGCGCCAGGTAGGGAGTGTTGGCGCATGCGCGAACCCGAGAGTGTAAGCAGCGCGGCATCTTCATCATTATTTTCTCCATCAATGGCTTCATCATCCATGGCGCCCAAGAAAAGGCAGGGAATGGTGGGACAGGAGGGAAGCGATATCGCTCCCCGGCCCACCCTGTCCAATCTCCATCGCCTCTCTCCATTGCGGCTGCAGCGGCGGCGGGAACTAGGAATGATGGCGGCACGATAGCCCTAAACGGTTCAGGCAGCATGGTCGCCATGCAGGCACCATTCGGGAAAAGGGGCAAGGTGTAAGGGTACAAGGGTTCTTTCTCTGCCACTTTCACTTATCAACAATCAAGCTACACTGGGTTTAGCATCGTCAATATTGATGAGTCTACGTGATACTCGGTCCAGCATTTACCTGCCAAAGGAAATCCTGAGTAGAGCACCGGTGCGAATCTGTTGATTGACAACCCGACAAGGTCGTACGCGTTGGCGTGACCTTTGTGCCAGCTGTCGTCAGATTGTTAAAAAGTGTAAAGAGGAGGAGAGAGACACCGTTTGTACCTTGCATCACGTCCTCTCGCTCACAAGATATATATATATATATATATATATGTATGTATATATATATACCTACTATTAAAGGGAATAGGTATTCTTAGTTTGGTTTAGTCCTTACTATTAAACGGAATATGTATTCTTGGTTTGGTTTAGTCCTTTACATTTGGTTTACACACGTTAAGCGATCTGGGCCAGTTACTTGTATGTTGATGGGCCTTTTATGGGCTTTCATAGAGAGACCGCGAAAAATAATTGGGTCAAATTAAATCAACATTGTGGGAATTGAACACAAGACCTCCTGTCTATCTCTTAGATGTAACAACCAAAGACTTATGCATCTTTCATATTTACTAATCCCAACTCACTCTAAATATATGAGTGGCAGTCATCATGTTTATTTATTTATTTTTTGCGAGAAAAGGAGTTCATATTAAAACGGCCAAATTACTGAAAGGTCCACATAGAAAAGGAAATTACAACCAAGCCCCTCTGCAACCCGACTAAGCCGGCACCGTGGACGAGCCGGTGACGCACCATTCGCCGCTCCTCGCTGACGCCTTGGATCAAAGCAGCCCCCGGGCGAAACGGGAAGTCTCCGATCAACGGTCCCTGAGGACCTACACCCATGGCCGTCGTCGTCGTTGCACCGCTCAACATCGCCTTCCTTCTCCAGATCTTCAACCGCCGGAATTGCCATCCCTCGATCTCCGGCACGGGGGAACCATGCACGGCCTCTCCACCGAGCAGTGAGCACGAAGAAAGGAGCTGGTCCACCGTGGAGCTCCACCGAAACTTCGCCGTCGAAGGGGAGACCAACACCTGCAAAAAGCCAATCCACATGCACCGCCGCCTCCACGATGCCACCAGCTGGCTCCCTAGGCACTCCTACACTATGTACACGCTGCAAATCGGGCCTCTCCCATCCTCCTGCCGCCAGAGCGTCCAGCGGAGGGCGAAGGAGCCGCTGATTCGGCAACGGCGAGGTGGAGAGCCTGGGGTTCGCACAAATCGCCCTTCGTTCCTGTAGATGGGGAAGGGTGAGGTCCGAGACTCATGTTTAGGGAGAGCTAATTAAGCGAATGAGCTAACAAAGGAAGGATTGTGGGCTTAAATATAATATTTAAACGAATGTGGCTAATTAAAGAAAGGATTATGGGTAAATCGATTGAATAACTATTAGAAAATTGTGGTCTTAATAAATTCTACATGAAGGATTTGAGGTAAAAGGGTAGGAGAATTAAAAGAAAGGATCTATAGGCCTTAATGTGTTGGGGCTACTAAATTAGAAAAGTAAGGATTTGATTCCCGACTAAAATGGGTGATGACTTCATGGTAATTAATGAAAGGATCATACTTGAATGCCATTAAAAAGGATTGTATTTAAATGAAATCAGTGGGACATTATGCCCCGCAAAAAAATATGAACACGACTAAATTGCGACGTATTTTTTTATGTTCATTTTGTAGAAGGACGATGTTGTGTTCCAACATGTTCTTCATAATGAATCCATGCTGTGGGACATTATGCTTGTGCAAAACATTAATTTTCCCCGTTGCAACGCATGGGCATATATACAGCCGGTCTATTCTGATAATATTATCAGAATAACTATTCTGATAACACTTCCGCACTGCACGCTCAACGCAAGTGCACGTCATTGTTTGAACCGAGTGTGCTGCAGTACTGAGACGAGTGAACTTCCCGTGGCAAAAAACTGCACGCAGTGTTTTTTCTGGTCCTATTTTCGCTCTAGTTTTTTAACCGTTTGTCGGAACGAGGCGTGTAATATATCGTTGAAAAGCTATGGATTAGGAGCAACTTCACCATGTTGAACACTTTCCGAGATTCCTCACGGTTTAAGAGCAGTTTTGAAAATGATGCGGCGGATGACGAGTGGCAGCGAGCGTTTTTTCGTATTTTTTTCTAAACCGCTTGTCGGAATGAAGCAAATGATACACCTTTGGATAGATATCATCGAGGTGCATCTTTTTCATATCTATTTCTTTCTCCAATTCGTTACGGTTTAAGAGCAGTTTCAAATTTACTAAATTGCGGAATTCGGTTTTTCAAAAATTTTCAAATTTTCGGTACTGTTTTTGCTCTAGTTTTTTAACCGTTTGTTGAAACGAGATGTGTAATATGTCGTTGGAAAGCTATCGACAAGGCGCAACTTTCACATGTAGAAATGATTTTGAGATTCTTTACAGTTTTAAGTTAATTCTGAAAATCGTGTGGCAGACGACAAGTGGCAGCGGCCGTTTTTCGGGAAATTTTTACAAACCGGTCGTCGAAACGATTCAAATGATATGCCGTTGGAAAGATATCGACGAGACGCGACTTTTTCATGTAGAACACTCTCTCTAATTCCTTACGGTTTAAGAGCAGTTTTAAATTTACCGAAATGCGAACACTCTGTTTTTCGCAACACCCAAATCGACGTGGGTACTTCATCCGACTGAAAACCGCACTGCATCGAACGGAAAACCGCACTGCATCAGACGTGTTAGAGAACTGCATGGTTTATTTTATTTAAACGTAATTTTTTCAAGGACGAGAAAGTAGAGTGCACTTCACATCGGGTGTAAATGAACCACAACGCTCTTATTCAGACGGGCAAGTGAACTTCATAAATTCTTTTGTCGGACGTAAACTTTCTCGCATGAGTTATTTGTGTGTTTTTGTTGTCTTTTTTACAACAATTTTTATTAACAAGAGTGGACCGCAGAGATGAGGGTAAGTGAACCGCAACATATGTCAAAGTGAACATCATTGCTATCTTGTTGTTTCACTAAAAAATCGCACTTTCATGTTGGGAGCAAGTGAACAACATCACTCTCAAAAGTGAACCCCATCCGAGGACCAATAGCACTTCAGGTGTCGATGTAGTCAACTAAATTTTGAGACACACGAAACAAATTACACTTCATACAAAGGTGTAATGAGCTGCTACATAAATGGTGCGTACTACATCTAATAAGAAGCAGAGTGAGCTACATCTAACAAGAAGTGAGCTTCTTTTGAGATGTTTTTGGTTTCTTCTTTACCAAGTGAACAACATCTAAAAAGAAGTAAACATATACACACAACCATGCAAATCACATAACACAACCTAAAACAAAAAAAGTGCATCTGAACCGCAAGATAGTAATAATGAACTAGATGCTCACATCACTCAAACTGAACCACACGTACAAACTGATTTATAGTACACAAACCGTTGGCTCTTCAAACAAACGGAACTATGCACACAATACTAAACATTTGCCTAACGACCTCGCCATTGAGAGAGTTTGGTCTGGTGGTGAGGCGCTCGTTGGAGGCCTCGCCAGAGCGGAAAGAATGGATCCCACACCACTCTCCTCCTTGGCTTTGTGGCAATTCAGTTTTAACTGCTGGAGCACAGGATGAAATTCAGTTAAACGCACAAACTCGACAATACATATACAAAAGTAGAGTTTGAGCTTATAAGATAAGTTTTGGGTTGTGGGAATTGCTCACCATGTGGACGAAGCAGAGGCCGGGCAGGCTCCTACCAGAGGAGAGCGCAATGGAATTGCAAGACTTGTTTGGCACACACACCAAACTGCTATGGCAGTGAACCTGGAATGGCAGACAACAGCGTGTTCATGGAAAATTCAGTACCTTGCAGCGCCATGGAGGAGAAAGCACACATGAATTGCAACCGAACTGCACAGCCATCGTACTACAGAGACGCATATATTCGACTAAAAAAACTGAAAACAAAATGAACACCTAAAAACATATGTGTTCTGCACTGCATGCCCTCAAAACAAAATACTTCAGTTTTTGCATTTGGAGGCCCTAAGCGTTGCAGCCATCCACGGCTTTTTCGTTGATGCCGCCATCCCCCTGGTGAATTTCTCTGCAAGTACAAACATCACCGAACTGCATGCAAATAATGGGCAGAGATGGTGGAAGGCAGAGGATGGGACGGAGTTTGCTCTCGCCGGTGTGAGGGGTCTGCGCGCCGTGTTGATGAACTGCACGTGCGCTGGTGTGCACTGCACGGAGGAGGTGACCTCCTGCCGCCATGTCGCCGGTAGAAGCCCGACGGAGCAACCCCTCGACGGGATCTGGTGGCGTGGGGCCGCAGCAGCCAGTTGGCGCGGGATTCGGTGGCTGATGGATCCATAGGAAGAGGAGTTTGCTCGAGAGGGAGGCAGAGGAGAAGTGGGCGCAGAGGCAACCGACCGGATCTGGCTACGGTGCAATGGGGGTGGCAGCCCATCCGCTCGCCGGCGCTGGATTCGGCAGCCGATGGATTCGGCCGAGGGAGCCTGAGGCTGCACCGGCGGCCGAGGGCAACCGAATCTGGTGGCTGAGGCCGCGCCGGTGGCCATGGGCGACCGAATTCCGCCATGACCGGCTGGATGGCGTGGGAGAAAGAGGAGGGCGATGACCGGCGTAGAGAGGTGGTGCTTGTGGGACGCTGTCGGAGGTCGTTGTGGGCGGCGCCACCGGAGAAGGTGAGGAGGGTAGGGGAGCACCGCGCCGGAGAAGGTGGGGAGGGAGGTGGGGCGGTGCGGGGAGGGAAGTGGGGCACGAGGAGGTGGCTGGCAGGGAGTTGATAGAGATCGTGGGAAGAGTGACACTGCTGGAAGTTTTTTTTGTTGGCCCGTGCAGTTCGCTCTGTTTCTTTGCGGGGTTAGTTTATAGCTACGGGTCAGGACGAAACTGTTATCAGAATAAGA